>NC_090404.1:24831369-25068321 GCF_036365525.1 Heterodontus francisci
TACTGATAGTATAAAACAGTGAACATTATCACCCCCCATACTGAATATAAAACACTGAACATTATCACCCCCCAAACTGAATATAAAACACTGAACATTATCACCCCCCAAACTCCAATCTAAAACAGTGAACATTATCACCTCCCCCGGAATACTGAATATAAAACAGCTGAACATTATCACCCCCCCAGAACTCCAGAATATAAAACAGTGAACATTATCACCCCCCAAACTGAATATAAAACACTGAACATTATCACCCCCCAAACTCCAATCTAAAACAGTGAACATTATCACCCCCCAAACTGAATATAAAACAGTGAACATTATCACCCCCCAAACTGAATATAAAACAGTGAACATTATCACCCCCCAAACTCGAATATAAAACAGTGAACATTATCACCCCCCAAACTCCAATCTAAAACAGTGAACATTATCACCCCCCAAACTGAATATAAAACAGTGAACATTATCACCCCCCAAACTCGAATATAAAACAGTGAACATTATCACCCCCCAAACTCGAATATAAAACAGTGAACATTATCACCCCCCAAACTCAATATAAAACAGTGAACATTATCACCCCCCAAACTGAATATAAAACAGTGAACATTATCACCCCCCAAACTCCAATATAAAACAGTGAACATTATCACCCCCCAAACTCGAATATAAAACAGTGAACATTATCACCCCCCAAACTCCAATATAAAACAGTGAACATTATCACCCCCCAAACTGAATATAAAACAGTGAACATTATCACCCCCCAAACTCCAATCTAAAACAGTGAACATTATCACCCCCCAAACTGAATATAAAACAGTGAACATTATCACCCCCCAAACTCCAATATAAAACAGTGAACATTATCACCCCCCAAACTGAATATAAAACAGTGAACATTATCACCCCCCAAACTCCAATCTAAAACAGTGAACATTATCACCCCCCAAACTGAATATAAAACAGTGAACATTATCACCCCCCAAACTCCAATATAAAACAGTGAACATTATCACCCCCCAAACTCGAATATAAAACAGTGAACATTATCACCCCCCAAACTCCAATATAAAACAGTGAACATTATCACCCCCCAAACTGAATATAAAACAGTGAACATTATCACCCCCCAAACTCCAATCTAAAACAGTGAACATTATCACCCCCCAAACTGAATATAAAACAGTGAACATTATCACCCCCCAAACTCCAATATAAAACAGCTGAACATTATCACCCCCCAAACTGAATATAAAACACTGAACATTATCACCCCCCAAACTCCAATCTAAAACAGTGAACATTATCACCCCCCAAACTGAATATAAAACAGTGAACATTATCACCCCCCAAACTCCAATATAAAACAGTGAACATTATCACCCCCCAAACTGAATATAAAACACTGAACATTATCACCCCCCAAACTCCAATCTAAAACAGTGAACATTATCACCCCCAAACTGAATATAAAACAGTGAACATTATCACCCCCAAACTGAATATAAAACAGTGAACATTATCACCCCCCAAACTCCAATATAAAACAGTGAACATTATCACCCCCCAAACTCCAATCTAAAACAGTGAACATTATCACCCCCCAAACTGAATATAAAACAGTGAACATTATCACCCCCCAAACTGAATATAAAACAGTGAACATTATCACCCCCCAAACTCCAATATAAAACAGTGAACATTATCACCCCCCAAACTGAATATAAAACAGTGAACATTATCACCCCCCAAACTGAATATAAAACAGTGAACATTATCACCCCCCAAACTCCAATCTAAAACAGTGAACATTATCACCCCCCAAACTGAAATATAAAACAGTGAACATTATCACCCCCCAAACTCCAATATAAAACAGTGAACATTATCACCCCCCAAACTGAATATAAAACACTGAACATTATCACCCCCCAAACTCCAATCTAAAACAGTGAACATTATCACCCCCCAAACTGAATATAAAACAGTGAACATTATCACCCCCCAAACTCCAATATAAAACAGTGAACATTATCACCCCCCAAACTCCGAATATAAAACAGTGAACATTATCACCCCCCAAACTCCAATATAAAACAGTGAACATTATCACCCCCCAAACTCGAATATAAAACAGTGAACATTATCACCCCCCAAACTCCAATCTAAAACAGTGAACATTATCACCCCCCAAACTGAATATAAAACAGTGAACATTATCACCCCCCAAACTCAATATAAAACAGTGAACATTATCACCCCCCAAACTGAATATAAAACACGTGAACATTATCACCCCCCAAACTCCAATCTAAAACAGTGAACATTATCACCCCCCCAAACTGAATATAAAACAGTGAACATTATCACCCCCAAACTCCAATATAAAACAGTGAACATTATCACCCCCCAAACTGAATATAAAACACTGAACATTATCACCCCCCAAACTCCAATCTAAAACAGTGAACATTATCACCCCCCAAACTGAATATAAAACAGTGAACATTATCACCCCCCAAACTGAATATAAAACAGTGAACATTATCACCCCCCAAACTCCAATATAAAACAGTGAACATTATCACCCCCCAAACTCCAATCTAAAACAGTGAACATTATCACCCCCCAAACTGAATATAAAACAGTGAACATTATCACCCCCCAAACTGAATATAAAACAGTGAACATTATCACCCCCCAAACTCCAAAATAAAACAGTGAACATTATCACCCCCCAAACTGAATATAAAACAGTGAACATTATCACCCCCCAAACTGAATATAAAACAGTGAACATTATCACCCCCCAAACTGAATATAAAACAGTGAACATTATCACCCCCCAAACTGAATCTAAAACAGTGAACATTATCACCCCCCAAACTGAATATAAAACAGTGAACATTATCACCCCCCAAACTGAATATAAAACAGTGAACATTATCACCCCCCAAACTGAATATAAAACAGTGAACATTATCACCCCCCAAACTGAATATAAAACAGTGAACATTATCACCCCCCAAACTGAATATAAAACAGTGAACATTATCACCCCCCAAACTGAATATAAAACAGTGAACATTATCACCCCCCAAACTGAATATAAAACAGTGAACATTATCACCCCCCAAACTGAATATAAAACAGTGAACATTATCACCCCCCAAACTGAATATAAAACAGTGAACATTATCACCCCCCAAACTGAATATAAAACAGTGAACATTATCACCCCCCAAACTGAATATAAAACAGTGAACATTATCACCCCCCAAACTGAATATAAAACAGTGAACATTATCACCCCCCAAACTGAATATAAAACAGTGAACATTATCACCCCCCAAACTGAATATAAAACAGTGAACATTATCACCCCCCAAACTGAATATAAAACAGTGAACATTATCACCCCCCAAACTGAATATAAAACAGTGAACATTATCACCCCCCAAACTGAATATAAAACAGTGAACATTATCACCCCCCAAACTGAATATAAAACAGTGAACATTATCACCCCCCAAACTGAATATAAAACAGTGAACATTATCACCCCCCAAACTGAATATAAAACAGTGAACATTATCACCCCCCAAACTGAATATAAAACAGTGAACATTATCACCCCCCAAACTGAATATAAAACAGTGAACATTATCACCCCCCAAACTGAATATAAAACAGTGAACATTATCACCCCCCAAACTGAATATAAAACAGTGAACATTATCACCCCCCAAACTGAATATAAAACAGTGAACATTATCACCCCCCAAACTGAATATAAAACAGTGAACATTATCACCCCCCAAACTGAATATAAAACAGTGAACATTATCACCCCCCAAACTGAATATAAAACAGTGAACATTATCACCCCCCAAACTGAATATAAAACAGTGAACATTATCACCCCCCAAACTGAATATAAAACAGTGAACATTATCACCCCCCAAACTGAATATAAAACAGTGAACATTATCACCCCCCAAACTGCAATATAAAACAGTGAACATTATCACCCCCCAAACTGAATATAAAACAGTGAACATTATCACCCCCCAAACTGAATATAAAACAGTGAACATTATCACCCCCCAAACTCCAATATAAAACAGTGAACATTATCACCCCCCAAACTGAATATAAAACAGTGAACATTATCACCCCCCAAACTGAATATAAAACAGTGAACATTATCACCCCCCAAACTCCAATATAAAACAGTGAACATTATCACCCCCCAAACTGAATATAAAACAGTGAACATTATCACCCCCCCAAACTGAATATAAAACAGTGAACATTATCACCCCCCAAACTCCAATATAAAACAGTGAACATTATCACCCCCCAAACTGAATATAAAACAGTGAACATTATCACCCCCCAAACTGAATATAAAACAGTGAACATTATCACCCCCCAAACTGAATATAAAACAGTGAACATTATCACCCCCCAAACTCAATATAAAACAGTGAACATTATCACCCCCCAAACTGAATATAAAACAGTGAACATTATCACCCCCCAAACTGAATATAAAACAGTGAACATTATCACCCCCCAAACTCCAATATAAAACAGTGAACATTATCACCCCCCAAACTGAATATAAAACAGTGAACATTATCACCCCCCAAACTGAATATAAAACAGTGAACATTATCACCCCCCAAACTCAATATAAAACAGTGAACATTATCACCCCCCAAACTCCAATATAAAACAGTGAACATTATCACCCCCCAAACTGAATATAAAACAGTGAACATTATCACCCCCCAAACTGAATATAAAACAGTGAACATTATCACCCCCCAAACTCCAATATAAAACAGTGAACATTATCACCCCCCAAACTGAATATAAAACAGTGAACATTATCACCCCCCAAACTCCAATATAAAACAGTGAACATTATCACCCCCCAAACTGAATATAAAACAGTGAACATTATCACCCCCCAAACTCCAATATAAAACAGTGAACATTATCACCCCCCAAACTGAATATAAAACAGTGAACATTATCACCCCCCAAACTCCAATATAAAACAGTGAACATTATCACCCCCCAAACTGAATATAAAACAGTGAACATTATCACCCCCCAAACTGAATATAAAACAGTGAACATTATCACCCCCCCAAACTCCAATCTAAAACAGTGAACATTATCACCCCCCAAACTGAATATAAAACAGTGAACATTATCACCCCCCCAAACTCCAATATAAAACAGTGAACATTATCACCCCCCAAACTGAATATAAAACAGTGAACATTATCACCCCCCAAACTGAATATAAAACAGTGAACATTATCACCCCCCCAAACTCCAATCTAAAACAGTGAACATTATCACCCCCCAAACTCCAATATAAAACAGTGAACATTATCACCCCCCAAACTGAATATAAAACAGTGAACATTATCACCCCCCCAAACTCCAATCTAAAACAGTGAACATTATCACCCCCCAAACTGAATATAAAACAGTGAACATTATCACCCCCCCAAACTCCAATCTAAAACAGTGAACATTATCACCCCCCAAACTCCAATATAAAACAGTGAACATTATCACCCCCCAAACTGAATATAAAACAGTGAACATTATCACCCCCCCAAACTCCAATATAAAACACTGAACATTATCACCCCCCAAACTGAATATAAAACAGTGAACATTATCACCCCCCAAACTGAATATAAAACAGTGAACATTATCACCCCCCAAACTGAATATAAAACAGTGAACATTATCACCCCCCAAACTGAATATAAAACAGTGAACATTATCACCCCCCCAAACTCCAATATAAAACAGTGAACATTATCACCCCCCAAACTGAATATAAAACAGTGAACATTATCACCCCCCAAACTGAATATAAAACAGTGAACATTATCACCCCCCCAAACTCCAATCTAAAACAGTGAACATTATCACCCCCCAAACTCCAATATAAAACAGTGAACATTATCACCCCCCAAACTGAATATAAAACAGTGAACATTATCACCCCCCCAAACTCCAATCTAAAACAGTGAACATTATCACCCCCCAAACTGAATATAAAACAGTGAACATTATCACCCCCCAAACTCCAATCTAAAACAGTGAACATTATCACCCCCCAAACTCCAATATAAAACAGTGAACATTATCACCCCCCAAACTGAATATAAAACAGTGAACATTATCACCCCCCCAAACTCCAATCTAAAACAGTGAACATTATCACCCCCCAAACTGAATATAAAACAGTGAACATTATCACCCCCCCAAACTCCAATCTAAAACAGTGAACATTATCACCCCCCAAACTGAATATAAAACAGTGAACATTATCACCCCCCCAAACTCCAATATAAAACAGTGAACATTATCACCCCCCAAACTGAATATAAAACAGTGAACATTATCACCCCCCAAACTGAATATAAAACAGTGAACATTATCACCCCCCCAAACTCCAATCTAAAACAGTGAACATTATCACCCCCCAAACTCCAATATAAAACAGTGAACATTATCACCCCCCAAACTGAATATAAAACACTGAACATTATCACCCCCCAAACTCCAATATAAAACAGTGAACATTATCACCCCCCAAACTGAATATAAAACAGTGAACATTATCACCCCCCAAACTCCAATATAAAACAGTGAACATTATCACCCCCCAAACTCCAATATAAAACAGTGAACATTATCACCCCCCAAACTCCAATATAAAACAGTGAACATTATCACCCCCCAAACTGAATATAAAACAGTGAACATTATCACCCCCCAAACTGAATATAAAACAGTGAACATTATCACCCCCCCAAACTCCAATATAAAACAGTGAACATTATCACCCCCCAAACTGAATATAAAACAGTGAACATTATCACCCCCCAAACTGAATATAAAACAGTGAACATTATCACCCCCCAAACTGAATATAAAACAGTGAACATTATCACCCCCCAAACTCCGATATAAAACAGTGAACATTATCACCCCCCAAACTCCAATATAAAACAGTGAACATTATCACCCCCCCAAACTCCAATATAAAACAGTGAACATTATCACCCCCCAAACTGAATATAAAACAGTGAACATTATCACCCCCCAAACTGAATATAAAACAGTGAACATTATCACCCCCCCAAACTCCAATCTAAAACAGTGAACATTATCACCCCCCAAACTCCAATATAAAACAGTGAACATTATCACCCCCCAAACTGAATATAAAACACTGAACATTATCACCCCCCAAACTCCAATATAAAACAGTGAACATTATCACCCCCCAAACTGAATATAAAACAGTGAACATTATCACCCCCCAAACTCCAATATAAAACAGTGAACATTATCACCCCCCAAACTCCAATATAAAACAGTGAACATTATCACCCCCCAAACTCCAATATAAAACAGTGAACATTATCACCCCCCAAACTGAATATAAAACAGTGAACATTATCACCCCCCAAACTCCAATCTAAAACAGTGAACATTATCACCCCCCCAAACTCCAATCTAAAACAGTGAACATTATCACCCCCCAAACTCCAATATAAAACAGTGAACATTATCACCCCCCAAACTGAATATAAAACACTGAACATTATCACCCCCCAAACTCCAATATAAAACAGTGAACATTATCACCCCCCAAACTGAATATAAAACAGTGAACATTATCACCCCCCAAACTCCAATATAAAACAGTGAACATTATCACCCCCCAAACTCCAATATAAAACAGTGAACATTATCACCCCCCAAACTCCAATATAAAACACTGAACATTATCACCCCCCAAACTCCAATATAAAACAGTGAACATTATCACCCCCCAAACTGAATATAAAACACTGAACATTATCACCCCCCAAACTCCAAAATAAAACACTGAACATTATCACCCCCCAAACTCCAATATAAAACAGTGAACATTATCACCCCCCAAACTCCAATATAAAACAGTGAACATTATCACCCCCCAAACTCCAATCTAAAACAGTGAACATTATCACCCCCCAAACTGAATATAAAACAGTGAACATTATCACCCCCCAAACTCCAATATAAAACAGTGAACATTATCACCCCCCAAACTCCAATATAAAACAGTGAACATTATCACCCCCCAAACTCCAATATAAAACAGTGAACATTATCACCCCCCAAACTCCAATATAAAACAGTGAACATTATCACCCCCCAAACTCCAATATAAAACAGTGAACATTATCACCCCCCAAACTCCAATATAAAACAGTGAACATTATCACCCCCCAAACTGAATATAAAACAGTGAACATTATCACCCCCCAAACTCCAATATAAAACAGTGAACATTATCACCCCCCCAAACTCCAATATAAAACAGTGAACATTATCACCCCCAAACTCCAATATAAAACAGTGAACATTATCACCCCCCAAACTGAATATAAAACAGTGAACATTATCACCCCCCAAACTGAATATAAAACAGTGAACATTATCACCCCCCAAACTCCAATATAAAACAGTGAACATTATCACCCCCCAAACTGAAGATAAAACACTGAACATTATCACCCCCCAAACTCCAATATAAAACAGTGAACATTATCACCCCCCAAACTGAATATAAAACAGTGAACATTATCACCCCCCAAACTGAATATAAATCAGTGAACATTATCACCCCCCAAACTCCAATATAAAACACTGAACATTATCACCCCCCAAACTGAAGATAAAACACTGAACATTATCACCCCCCAAACTGAATATAAAACAGTGAACATTATCACCCCCCAAACTGAATATAAAACAGTGAACATTATCACCCCCCAAACTGAATATAAAACAGTGAACATTATTACCCCCCAAACTCCAATATAAAACACTGAACATTATCACCCCCCAAACTGAATATAAAACAGTGAACATTATCACCCCCCAAACTCCAATATAAAACAGTGAACATTATCACCCCCCAAACTGAATATAAAACAGTGAACATTATCACCCCCCAAACTGAATATAAAACAGTGAACATTATTACCCCCCAAACTCCAATATAAAACACTGAACATTATCACCCTCCAAACTGAATATAAAACAGTGAACATTATTACCCCCCAAACTCCAATATAAAACAGTGAACATTATCACCCCCCAAACTGAATATAAAACAGTGAACATTATCACCCCCCAAACTGAATATAAAACAGTGAACATTATCACCCCCCCAAACTGAATATAAATCAGTGAACATTATCACCCCCCAAACTCCAATATAAAACACTGAACATTATCACCCCCCAAACTGAAGATAAAACACTGAACATTATCACCCCCCAAACTCCAATATAAAACAGTGAACATTATCACCCCCCAAACTGAATATAAAACAGTGAACATTATCACCCCCCAAACTGAATATAAAACAGTGAACATTATTACCCCCCAAACTCCAATATAAAACAGTGAACATTATCACCCCCCAAACTCCAATATAAAACAGTGAACATTATCACCCCCCAAACTGAATATAAAACAGTGAACATTATCACCCCCCAAACTCCAATATAAAACAGTGAACATTATCACCCCCCAAACTGAATATAAAACAGTGAACATTATCACCCCCCAAACTGAATATAAAACACTGAACATTATCACCCCCCAAACTGAATATAAAACAGTGAACATTATCACCCCCCAAACTGAATATAAAACACTGAACATTATCACCCCCCAAACTCCAATCTAAAACAGTGAACATTATCACCCCCCAAACTGAATATAAAACAGTGAACATTATCACCCCCCAAACTGAATATAAAACACTGAACATTATCACCCCCCAAACTGAATCTAAAACAGTGAACATTATCACCCCCCAAACTGAATATAAAACAGTGAACATTATCACCCCCCAAACTCCAATATAAAACAGTGAACATTATCACCCCCCAAACTCCAATATAAAACAGTGAACATTATCACCCCCCAAACTGAATATAAAACAGTGAACATTATCACCCCCCAAACTGAATATAAAACAGTGAACATTATCACCCCCCAAACTGAATATAAAACAGTGAACATTATCACCCCCCAAACTGAATATAAAACAGTGAACATTATCACCCCCCAAACTGAATATAAAACACTGAACATTATCACCCCCCAAACTGAATATAAAACAGTGAACATTATCACCCCCCAAACTCCAATATAAAACAGTGAACATTATCACCCCCCAAACTCCAATATAAAACACTGAACATTATCACCCCCCAAACTGAATCTAAAACAGTGAACATTATCACCCCCCAAACTGAAGCTAAAACAGTGAACATTATCACCCCCCAAACTGAATATAAAACAGTGAACATTATCACCGCCCAAACTCCAATCTAAAACAGTGAACATTATCACCCCCCAAACTGAATCTAAAACAGTGAACATTATCACCCCCCAAAATGAATATAAAACAGTGAACATTATCACCCCCCAAACTCCAATATAAAACACTGAACATTATCACCCCCCAAACTGAATCTAAAACAGTGAACATTATCACCCCCCAAACTGAATCTAAAACAGTGAACATTATCACCCCCCAAACTGAATATAAAACAGTGAACATTATCACCCCCCAAACTCCAATCTAAAACAGTGAACATTATCACCCCCCAAACTCCAATATAAAACAGTGAACATTATCACCCCCCAAACTGAATCTAAAACAGTGAACATTATCACCCCCCAAACTGAATATAAAACAGTGAACATTATCACCCCCCAAACTGAATATAAAACAGTGAACATTATCACCCCCCAAACTCCAATATAAAACAGTGAACATTATCACCCCCCAAACTCCAATATAAAACAGTGAACATTATCACCCCCCAAACTGAATATAAAACAGTGAACATTATCACCCCCCAAACTCCAATATAAAACAGTGAACATTATCACCCCCCAAACTCCAATATAAAACAGTGAACATTATCACCCCCCAAACTGAATATAAAACAGTGAACATTATCACCCCCCAAACTGAATATAAAACAGTGAACATTATCACCCCCCAAACTCCAATCTAAAACAGTGAACATTATCACCCCCCAAACTCCAATATAAAACACTGAACATTATCACCCCCCAAACTGAATCTAAAACAGTGAACATTATCACCCCCCAAACTGAATATAAAACAGTGAACATTATCACCCCCCAAACTGAATATAAAACAGTGAACATTATCACCCCCCAAACTCCAATATAAAACAGTGAACATTATCACCCCCCAAACTCCAATATAAAACAGTGAACATTATCACCCCCCAAACTGAATATAAAACAGTGAACATTATCACCCCCCAAACTCCAATATAAAACAGTGAACATTATCACCCCCCAAACTCCAATATAAAACAGTGAACATTATCACCCCCCAAACTGAATATAAAACAGTGAACATTATCACCCCCCAAACTGAATATAAAACAGTGAACATTATCACCCCCCAAACTGAATATAAAACAGTGAACATTATCACCCCCCAAACTCCAATATAAAACACTGAACATTATCACCCCCCAAACTCCAATATAAAACACTGAACATTATCACCCCCCAAACTGAATCTAAAACAGTGAACATTATCACCCCCCAAACTCCAATATAAAACACTGAACATTATCACCCCCCAAACTGAATCTAAAACAGTGAACATTATCACCCCCCAAACTCCAATCTAAAACAGTGAACATTATCACCCCCCAAACTCCAATATAAAACACTGAACATTATCACCCCCCAAACTGAATCTAAAACAGTGAACATTATCACCCCCCAAACTGAATATAAAACAGTGAACATTATCACCCCCCAAACTCCAATATAAAACAGTGAACATTATCACCCCCCAAACTCCAATATAAAACAGTGAACATTATCACCCCCCAAACTGAATATAAAACAGTGAACATTATCACCCCCCAAACTGAATATAAAACAGTGAACATTATCACCCCCCAAACTCCAATATAAAACAGTGAACATTATCAACCCCCAAACTCCAATATAAAACAGTGAACATTATCACCCCCCAAACTGAATATAAAACAGTGAACATTATCACCCCCCAAACTCCAATATAAAACAGTGAACATTATCACCCCCCAAACTCCAATCTAAAACAGTGAACATTATCACCCCCCAAACTGAATCTAAAACAGTGAACATTATCACCCCCCAAACTGAATATAAAACAGTGAACATTATCACCCCCCAAACTCCAATCTAAAACAGTGAACATTATCACCCCCCAAACTGAATCTAAAACAGTGAACATTATCACCCCCCAAACTGAATATAAAACAGTGAACATTATCACCCCCCAAACTGAATATAAAACAGTGAACATTATCACCACCCAAACTGAATATAAAACAGTGAACATTATCACCCCCCAAACTGAATATAAAACAGTGAACATTATCACCCCCCAAACTGAATATAAAACAGTGAACATTATCACCCCCCAAACTGAATCTAAAACAGTGAACATTATCACCCCCCAAACTGAATATAAAACAGTGAACATTATCACCCCCCAAACTGAATATAAAACAGTGAACATTATCACCCCCCAAACTGAATATAAAACAGTGAACATTATCACCCCCCAAACTGAATATAAAACAGTGAACATTATCACCCCCCAAACTGAATATAAAACAGTGAACATTATCACCCCCCAAACTGAATCTAAAACAGTGAACATTATCACCCCCCAAACTCCAATATAAAACAGTGAACATTATCACCCCCCAAACTCCAATCTAAAACAGTGAACATTATCACCCCCCAAACTGAATATAAAACAGTGAACATTATCACCCCCCAAACTCCAATCTAAAACAGTGAACATTATCACCCCCCAAACTGAATATAAAACAGTGAACATTATCACCCCCCAAACTCCAATCTAAAACAGTGAACATTATCACCCCCCAAACTGAATATAAAACAGTGAACATTATCACCCCCCAAACTCCAATATAAAACAGTGAACATTATCACCCCCCAAACTCCAATCTAAAACAGTGAACATTATCACCCCCCAAACTGAATATAAAACAGTGAACATTATCACCCCCCAAACTCCAATCTAAAACAGTGAACATTATCACCCCCCAAACTCCAATATAAAACAGTGAACATTATCACCCCCCAAACTCCAATATAAAACAGTGAACATTATCACCCCCCAAACTCCAATATAAAACAGTGAACATTATCACCCCCCAAACTCCAATATAAAACAGTGAACATTATCACCCCCCAAACTCCAATCTAAAACAGTGAACATTATCACCCCCCAAACTGAATATAAAACAGTGAACATTATCACCCCCCAAACTGAATATAAAACAGTGAACATTATCACCCCCCAAACTCCAATATAAAACAGTGAACATTATCACCCCCCAAACTGAATATAAAACAGTGAACATTATCACCCCCCAAACTGAATATAAAACAGTGAACATTATCACCCCCCAAACTCCAATATAAAACAGTGAACATTATCACCCCCCAAACTGAATATAAAACAGTGAACATTATCACCCCCCAAACTGAATATAAAACAGTGAACATTATCACCCCCCAAACTCCAATATAAAACAGTGAACATTATCACCCCCCAAACTGAATATAAAACAGTGAACATTATCACCCCCCAAACTGAATATAAAACAGTGAACATTATCACCCCCCAAACTGAATATAAAACAGTGAACATTATCACCCCCCAAACTGAATATAAAACAGTGAACATTATCACCCCCCAAACTGAATATAAAACAGTGAACATTATCACCCCCCAAACTCCAATATAAAACAGTGAACATTATCACCCCCCAAACTCCAATATAAAACAGTGAACATTATCACCCCCCAAACTGAATATAAAACAGTGAACATTATCACCCCCCAAACTGAATATAAAACAGTGAACATTATCACCCCCCAAACTGAATATAAAACAGTGAACATTATCACCCCCCAAACTCCAATATAAAACAGTGAACATTATCACCCCCCAAAATGAATATAAAACAGTGAACATTATCACCCCCCAAAATGAATATAAAACAGTGAACATTATCACCCCCCAAACTCCTAAATAAAACAGTGAACATTATCACCCCCCAAACTCCAATCTAAAACAGTGAACATTATCACCCCCCAAACTCCAATATAAAACAGTGAACATTATCACCCCCCAAACTCCAATCTAAAACAGTGAACATTATCACCCCCCAAACTGAATATAAAACAGTGAACATTATCACCCCCCAAACTCCAATCTAAAACAGTGAACATTATCACCCCCCAAACTCCAATATAAAACAGTGAACATTATCACCCCCCAAACTGAATATAAAACAGTGAACATTATCACCCCCCAAACTCCAATCTAAAACAGTGAACATTATCACCCCCCAAACTGAATATAAAACAGTGAACATTATCACCCCCCAAACTCCAATCTAAAACAGTGAACATTATCACCCCCCAAACTCCAATATAAAACAGTGAACATTATCACCCCCCAAACTGAATATAAAACAGTGAACATTATCACCCCCCAAACTCCAATATAAAACAGTGAACATTATCACCCCCCAAACTGAATATAAAACAGTGAACATTATCACCCCCCAAACTCCAATATAAAACAGTGAACATTATCACCCCCCAAACTCCAATATAAAACAGTGAACATTATCACCCCCCAAACTCCAATCTAAAACAGTGAACATTATCACCCCCCAAACTGAATATAAAACAGTGAACATTATCACCCCCCAAACTGAATATAAAACAGTGAACATTATCACCCCCCAAACTCCAATCTAAAACAGTGAACATTATCACCCCCCAAACTCCAATATAAAACAGTGAACATTATCACCCCCCAAACTCCAATATAAAACAGTGAACATTATCACCCCCCAAACTCCAAAATAAAACAGTGAACATTATCACCCCCCAAACTGAATATAAAACAGTGAACATTATCACCCCCCAAACTGAATATAAAACACTGAACATTATCACCCCCCAAACTGAATATAAAACACTGAACATTATCACCCCCCAAACTGAATATAAAACAGTGAACATTATCACCCCCCAAACTCCAATCTAAAACAGTGAACATTATCACCCCCCAAACTGAATATAAAACAGTGAACATTATCACCCCCCAAACTGAATATAAAACAGTGAACATTATCACCCCCCAAACTCCAATCTAAAACAGTGAACATTATCACCCCCCAAAACTGAATATAAAACACTGAACATTATCACCCCCCAAACTGAATATAAAACAGTGAACATTATCACCCCCCAAACTCCAATCTAAAACAGTGAACATTATCACCCCCCAAAACTGAATATAAAACACTGAACATTATCACCCCCCAAACTGAATATAAAACACTGAACATTATCACCCCCCAAACTGAATATAAAACACTGAACATTATCACCCCCCAAACTGAATATAAAACAGTGAACATTATCACCCCCCAAACTGAATATAAAACAGTGAACATTATCACCCCCCAAACTGAATATAAAACAGTGAACATTATCACCCCCCAAACTCCAATCTAAAACAGTGAACATTATCACCCCCCAAACTGAATATAAAACAGTGAACATTATCACCCCCCAAACTCCAATCTAAAACAGTGAACATTATCACCCCCCAAAACTGAATATAAAACACTGAACATTATCACCCCCCAAACTGAATATAAAACAGTGAACATTATCACCCCCCAAACTCCAATCTAAAACAGTGAACATTATCACCCCCCAAACTGAATATAAAACAGTGAACATTATCACCCCCCAAACTCCAATCTAAAACAGTGAACATTATCACCCCCCAAACTCCAATCTAAAACTGTGAACATTATCACCCCCCAAAACTGAATATAAAACACTGAACATTATCACCCCCCAAACTGAATATAAAACACTGAACATTATCACCCCCCAAACTGAATATAAAACAGTGAACATTATCACCCCCCAAACTCCAATCTAAAACACTGAACATTATCACCCCCCAAACTGAATATAAAACAGTGAACATTATCACCCCCCAAACTCCAATCTAAAACTGTGAACATTATCACCCCCCAAAACTGAATATAAAACACTGAACATTATCACCCCCCAAACTGAATATAAAACACTGAACATTATCACCCCCCAAACTCCAATCTAAAACACTGAACATTATCACCCCCCAAACTGAATATAAAACAGTGAACATTATCACCCCCCAAACTCCAATCTAAAACTGTGAACATTATCACCCCCCAAAACTGAATATAAAACACTGAACATTATCACCCCCCAAACTGAATATAAAACACTGAACATTATCACCCCCCAAACTGAATATAAAACACTGAACATTATCACCCCCCAAACTGAATATAAAACAGTGAACATTATCACCCCCCAAACTCCAATCTAAAACACTGAACATTATCACCCCCCAAACTGAATATAAAACAGTGAACATTATCACCCCCCAAACTCCAATCTAAAACTGTGAACATTATCACCCCCCAAAACTGAATATAAAACACTGAACATTATCACCCCCCAAACTGAATATAAAACACTGAACATTATCACCCCCCAAACTGAATATAAAACAGTGAACATTATCACCCCCCAAACTCCAATCTAAAACACTGAACATTATCACCCCCCAAACTGAATATAAAACAGTGAACATTATCACCCCCCAAACTCCAATCTAAAACAGTGAACATTATCACCCCCCAAACTGAATATAAAACAGTGAACATTATCACCCCCCAAACTCCAATCTAAAACAGTGAACATTATCACCCCCCAAAACTGAATATAAAACACTGAACATTATCACCCCCCAAACTGAATATAAAACAGTGAACATTATCACCCCCCAAACTGAATATAAAACAGTGAACATTATCACCCCCCAAACTCCAATCTAAAACAGTGAACATTATCACCCCCCAAACTGAATCTAAAACAGTGAACATTATCATCCCCCAAACTCCAATCTAAAACAGTGAACATTATCACCCCCCAAACTGAATATAAAACAGTGAACATTATCACCCCCCAAACTCCAATCTAAAACAGTGAACATTATCACCCCCCAAACTCCAATCTAAAACAGTGAACATTATCACCCCCCAAACTGAATCTAAAACAGTGAACATTATCACCCCCCAAACTCCAATCTAAAACAGTGAACATTATCACCCCCCAAACTGAATATAAAACAGTGAACATTATCACCCCCCAAACTCCAATCTAAAACAGTGAACATTATCACCCCCCAAACTGAATATAAAACAGTGAACATTATCACCCCCCAAACTCCAATCTAAAACAGTGAACATTATCACCCCCCAAAACTGAATATAAAACACTGAACATTATCACCCCCCAAACTCCAATCTAAAACACTGAACATTATCACCCCCCAAACTGAATATAAAACACTGAACATTATCACCCCCCAAACTGAATATAAAACAGTGAACATTATCACCCCCCAAACTCCAATCTAAAACACTGAACATTATCACCCCCCAAACTGAATATAAAACACTGAACATTATCACCCCCCAAACTGAATATAAAACACTGAACATTATCACCCCCCAAACTGAATATAAAACACTGAACATTATCACCCCCCAAACTCCAATCTAAAACACTGAACATTATCACCCCCCAAACTGAATATAAAACAGTGAACATTATCACCCCCCAAACTCCAATCTAAAACAGTGAACATTATCACCCCCCAAACTGAATATAAAACAGTGAACATTATCACCCCCCAAACTCCAATCTAAAACAGTGAACATTATCACCCCCCAAAACTGAATATAAAACACTGAACATTATCACCCCCCAAACTGAATATAAAACAGTGAACATTATCACCCCCCAAACTGAATATAAAACAGTGAACATTATCACCCCCCAAACTCCAATCTAAAACAGTGAACATTATCACCCCCCAAACTGAATCTAAAACAGTGAACATTATCATCCCCCAAACTGAATATAAAACACTGAACATTATCACCCCCCAAACTGAATATAAAACAGTGAACATTATCACCCCCCAAACTCCAATCTAAAACAGTGAACATTATCACCCCCCAAACTGAATCTAAAACAGTGAACATTATCACCCCCCAAACTCCAATCTAAAACAGTGAACATTATCACCCCCCAAACTGAATATAAAACAGTGAACATTATCACCCCCCAAACTCCAATCTAAAACAGTGAACATTATCACCCCCCAAACTCCAATCTAAAACAGTGAACATTATCACCCCCCAAACTGAATCTAAAACAGTGAACATTATCACCCCCCAAACTCCAATCTAAAACAGTGAACATTATCACCCCCCAAACTGAATATAAAACAGTGAACATTATCACCCCCCAAACTGAATATAAAACAGTTAACATTATCACCCCCCAAACTCCAATCTAAAACAGTGAACATTATCACCCCCCAAAACTGAATATAAAACACTGAACATTATCACCCCCCAAACTGAATATAAAACAGTGAACATTATCACCCCCCAAACTGAATATAAAACAGTGAACATTATCACCCCCCAAACTGAATATAAAACAGTGAACATTATCACCCCCCAAACTGAATATAAAACAGTGAACATTATCACCCCCCAAAACTGAATATAAAACACTGAACATTATCACCCCCCAAACTGAATATAAAACAGTGAACATTATCACCCCCCAAACTGAATATAAAACAGTGAACATTATCACCCCCCAAACTGAATATAAAACACTGAACATTATCACCCCCCAAACTGAATATAAAACACTGAACATTATCACCCCCCAAACTGAATATAAAACACTGAACATTATCACCCCCCAAACTGAATATAAAACACTGAACATTATCACCCCCCAAACTGAATATAAAACACTGAACATTATCACCCCCCAAACTCCAATCTAAAACAGTGAACATTATCACCCCCCAAACTGAATATAAAACAGTGAACATTATCACCCCCCAAACTGAATATAAAACAGTGAACATTATCACCCCCCAAACTCCAATCTAAAACAGTGAACATTATCACCCCCCAAACTCCAATCTAAAACAGTGAACATTATCACCCCCCAAACTGAATATAAAACAGTGAACATTATCATCCCCCAAACTGAATATAAAACACTGAACATTATCACCCCCCAAACTGAATATAAAACAGTGAACATTATCACCCCCCAAACTCCAATCTAAAACAGTGAACATTATCACCCCCCAAACTGAATCTAAAACAGTGAACATTATCACCCCCCAAACTCAAATCTAAAACAGTGAACATTATCACCCCCCAAACTGAATATAAAACAGTGAACATTATCACCCCCCAAAACTGAATATAAAACAGTGAACATTATCACCCCCCAAACTGAATATAAAACACTGAACATTATCACCCCCCAAACTGAACATAAAACACTGAACATTATCACCCCCCAAACTGAATATAAAACACTGAACATTATCACCCCCCAAACTCCAATATAAAACAGTGAACATTATCACCCCCCAAACTGAATCTAAAACACTGAACATTATCACCCCCCAAACTGAATATAAAACACTGAACATTATCACCCCCCAAACTGAATATAAAACACTGAACATTATCACCCCCCAAACTCCAATCTAAAACAGTGAACATTATCACCCCCCAAACTGAATATAAAACAGTGAACATTATCACCCCCCAAACTCCAATCTAAAACAGTGAACATTATCACCCCCCAAACTGAATATAAAACAGTGAACATTATCACCCCCCAAACTGAATCTAAAACAGTGAACATTATCACCCCCCAAACTGAATATAAAACAGTGAACATTATCACCCCCCAAACTCCAATCTAAAACAGTGAACATTATCACCCCCCAAACTGAATATAAAACAGTGAACATTATCACCCCCCAAACTGAATATAAAACAGTGAACATTATCACCCCCCAAACTGAATATAAAACAGTGAACATTATCACCCCCCAAACTCCAATCTAAAACAGTGAACATTATCACCCCCCAAACTGAATATAAAACAGTGAACATTATCACCCCCCAAACTGAATATAAAACAGTGAACATTATCACCCCCCAAACTGAATATAAAACACTGAACATTATCACCCCCCAAACTGAATATAAAACAGTGAACATTATCACCCCCCAAACTCCAATATAAAACAGTGAACATTATCACCCCCCAAACTCCAATCTAAAACAGTGAACATTATCACCCCCCAAACTGAATATAAAACAGTGAACATTATCACCCCCCAAACTCCAATCTAAAACAGTGAACATTATCACCCCCCAAACTGAATATAAAACAGTGAACATTATCACCCCCCAAACTGAATATAAAACAGTGAACATTATCACCCCCCAAACTCCAATATAAAACAGTGAACATTATCACCCCCCAAACTGAATATAAAACAGTGAACATTATCACCCCCCAAACTGAATATAAAACAGTGAACATTATCACCCCCCAAACTGAATATAAAACAGTGAACATTATCACCCCCCAAACTCCAATATAAAACAGTGAACATTATCACCCCCCAAACTCCAATCTAAAA
Organism: Heterodontus francisci; assembly: GCF_036365525.1. NCBI lineage: Eukaryota > Metazoa > Chordata > Chondrichthyes > Heterodontiformes > Heterodontidae > Heterodontus > Heterodontus francisci. The sequence goes on from NC_090404.1 coordinate 24,852,218, forward strand.
CAGTGAACATTATCACCCCCCAAACTGAATATAAAACAGTGAACATTATCACCCCCCAAACTCCAATATAAAACAGTGAACATTATCACCCCCCAAACTCCAATATAAAACAGTGAACATTATCACCCCCCAAACTGAATATAAAACAGTGAACATTATCACCCCCCAAACTCCAATATAAAACAGTGAACATTATCACCCCCCAAACTCCAATCTAAAACAGTGAACATTATCACCCCCCAAACTGAATATAAAACAGTGAACATTATCACCCCCCAAACTCCAATCTAAAACAGTGAACATTATCACCCCCCAAACTGAATATAAAACAGTGAACATTATCACCCCCCAAACTGAATATAAAACAGTGAACATTATCACCCCCCAAACTGAATATAAAACAGTGAACATTATCACCCCCCAAACTCCAATCTAAAACAGTGAACATTATCACCCCCCAAACTGAATATAAAACAGTGAACATTATCACCCCCCAAACTGAATATAAAACAGTGAACATTATCACCCCCCAAACTGAATATAAAACAGTGAACATTATCACCCCCCAAACTGAATATAAAACAGTGAACATTATCACCCCCCAAACTGAATATAAAACAGTGAACATTATCACCCCCCAAACTCCAATCTAAAACAGTGAACATTATCACCCCCCAAACTGAATATAAAACAGTGAACATTATCACCCCCCAAACTCCAATATAAAACAGTGAACATTATCACCCCCCAAACTCCAATCTAAAACAGTGAACATTATCACCCCCCAAACTGAATATAAAACAGTGAACATTATCACCCCCCAAACTGAATATAAAACAGTGAACATTATCACCCCCCAAACTCCAATATAAAACAGTGAACATTATCACCCCCCAAACTCCAATCTAAAACAGTGAACATTATCACCCCCCAAACTGAATATAAAACAGTGAACATTATCACCCCCCAAACTGAATATAAAACAGTGAACATTATCACCCCCCAAACTGAATATAAAACAGTGAACATTATCACCCCCCAAACTGAATATAAAACAGTGAACATTATCACCCCCCAAACTCCAATATAAAACAGTGAACATTATCACCCCCCAAACTGAATATAAAACAGTGAACATTATCACCCCCCAAACTGAATATAAAACAGTGAACATTATCACCCCCCAAACTGAATATAAAACAGTGAACATTATCACCCCCCAAACTCCAATATAAAACAGTGAACATTATCACCCCCCAAACTGAATATAAAACACTGAACATTATCACCCCCCAAACTGAATATAAAACACTGAACATTATCACCCCCCAAACTCCAATATAAAACAGTGAACATTATCACCCCCCAAACTCCAATATAAAACAGTGAACATTATCACCCCCCAAACTCCAATATAAAACAGTGAACATTATCACCCCCCAAACTCCAATATAAAACAGTGAACATTATCACCCCCCAAACTCCAATCTAAAACAGTGAACATTATCACCCCCCAAACTCCAATCTAAAACAGTGAACATTATCACCCCCCAAACTCCAATCTAAAACAGTGAACATTATCACCCCCCAAACTGAATATAAAACACTGAACATTATCACCCCCCAAACTCCAATATAAAACACTGAACATTATCACCCCCCAAACTCCAATATAAAACACTGAACATTATCACCCCCCAAACTCCAATATAAAACACTGAACATTATCACCCCCCAAACTCCAATATAAAACACTGAACATTATCACCCCCCAAACTCCAATATAAAACACTGAACATTATCACCCCCCAAACTCCAATATAAAACACTGAACATTATCACCCCCCAAACTCCAATATAAAACAGTGAACATTATCACCCCCCAAACTGAATATAAAACAGTGAACATTATCACCCCCCAAACTCCAATATAAAACAATGAACATTATCACCCCCCAAACTGAACATAAAACAGTGAACATTATCACCCCCCAAACTGAATATAAAACAGTGAACATTATCACCCCCCAAACTGAATATAAAACACTGAACATTATCACCCCCCAAACTCCAATATAAAACAGTGAACATTATCACCCCCCAAACTCCAATATAAAACAGTGAACATTATCACCCCCCAAACTCCAATATAAAACACTGAACATTATCACCCCCCAAACTGAATATAAAACAGTGAACATTATCACCCCCCAAACTCCAATCTAAAACAGTGAACATTATCACCCCCCAAACTGAATATAAAACACTGAACATTATCACCCCCCAAACTCCAATATAAAACAGTGAACATTATCACCCCCCAAACTGAATATAAAACAGTGAACATTATCACCCCCCAAACTCCAATATAAAACAGTGAACATTATCACCCCCCAAACTCCAATCTAAAACAGTGAACATTATCACCCCCCAAACTGAATATAAAACAGTGAACATTATCACCCCCCAAACTGAATATAAAACAGTGAACATTATCACCCCCCAAACTCCAATATAAAACAGTGAACATTATCACCCCCCAAACTGAATATAAAACAGTGAACATTATCACCCCCCAAACTGAATATAAAACAGTGAACATTATCACCCCCCAAACTCCAATATAAAACAGTGAACATTATCACCCCCCAAACTCCAATCTAAAACAGTGAACATTATCACCCCCCAAACTGAATATAAAACAGTGAACATTATCACCCCCCAAACTGAATATAAAACACTGAACATTATCACCCCCCAAACTCCAATATAAAACAGTGAACATTATCACCCCCCAAACTGAATATAAAACAGTGAACATTATCACCCCCCAAACTCCAATATAAAACAGTGAACATTATCACCCCCCAAACTCCAATATAAAACAGTGAACATTATCACCCCCCAAACTGAATATAAAACAGTGAACATTATCACCCCCCAAACTCCAATATAAAACAGTGAACATTATCACCCCCCAAACTGAATATAAAACAGTGAACATTATCACCCCCCAAACTGAATATAAAACACTGAACATTATCACCCCCCAAACTCCAATATAAAACAGTGAACATTATCACCCCCCAAACTGAATATAAAACAGTGAACATTATCACCCCCCAAACTCCAATCTAAAACAGTGAACATTATCACCCCCCAAACTCCAATCTAAAACAGTGAACATTATCACCCCCCAAACTGAATATAAAACAGTGAACATTATCACCCCCCAAACTCCAATCTAAAACAGTGAACATTATCACCCCCCAAACTCCAATATAAAACAGTGAACATTATCACCCCCCAAACTGAATATAAAACAGTGAACATTATCACCCCCCAAACTCCAATCTAAAACAGTGAACATTATCACCCCCCAAACTCCAATCTAAAACAGTGAACATTATCACCCCCCAAACTGAATATAAAACAGTGAACATTATCACCCCCCAAACTCCAATCTAAAACAGTGAACATTATCACCCCCCAAACTGAATATAAAACAGTGAACATTATCACCCCCCAAACTGAATATAAAACAGTGAACATTATCACCCCCCAAACTCCAATCTAAAACAGTGAACATTATCACCCCCCAAACTCCAATATAAAACACTGAACATTATCACCCCCCAAACTCCAATATAAAACAGTGAACATTATCACCCCCCAAACTCCAATCTAAAACAGTGAACATTATCACCCCCCAAACTGAATATAAAACAGTGAACATTATCACCCCCCAAACTCCAATATAAAACAGTGAACATTATCACCCCCCAAACTCCAATCTAAAACAGTGAACATTATCACCCCCCAAACTCCAATATAAAACACTGAACATTATCACCCCCCAAACTCCAATATAAAACAGTGAACATTATCACCCCCCAAACTCCAATATAAAACACTGAACATTATCACCCCCCAAACTCCAATCTAAAACAGTGAACATTATCACCCCCCAAACTCCAATATAAAACACTGAACATTATCACCCCCCAAACTCCAATATAAAACAGTGAACATTATCACCCCCCAAACTCCAATATAAAACACTGAACATTATCACCCCCCAAACTCCAATCTAAAACAGTGAACATTATCACCCCCCAAACTCCAATATAAAACAGTGAACATTATCACCCCCCAAACTCCAATATAAAACAGTGAACATTATCACCCCCCAAACTCCAATATAAAACAGTGAACATTATCACCCCCCAAACTCCAATCTAAAACAGTGAACATTATCACCCCCCAAACTCCAATATAAAACAGTGAACATTATCACCCCCCAAACTCCAATATAAAACAGTGAACATTATCACCCCCCAAACTCCAATATAAAACAGTGAACATTATCACCCCCCAAACTGAATATAAAACAGTGAACATTATCACCCCCCAAACTGAATATAAAACAGTGAACATTATCACCCCCCAAACTCCAATATAAAACAGTGAACATTATCACCCCCCAAACTCCAATATAAAACAGTGAACATTATCACCCCCCAAACTGAATATAAAACAGTGAACATTATCACCCCCCAAACTGAATATAAAACACTGAACATTATCACCCCCCAAACTCCAATATAAAACACTGAACATTATCACCCCCCAAACTGAATATAAAACAGTGAACATTATCACCCCCCAAACTGAATATAAAACACTGAACATTATCACCCCCCAAACTCCAATATAAAACAGTGAACATTATCACCCCCCAAACTCCAATATAAAACAGTGAACATTATCACCCCCCAAACTGAATATAAAACAGTGAACATTATCACCCCCCAAACTCCAATATAAAACAGTGAACATTATCACCCCCCAAACTCCAATATAAAACAGTGAACATTATCACCCCCCAAACTCCAATATAAAACAGTGAACATTATCACCCCCCAAACTGAATATAAAACAGTGAACATTATCACCCCCCAAACTGAATATAAAACAGTGAACATTATCACCCCCCAAACTCCAATATAAAACAGTGAACATTATCACCCCCCAAACTGAATATAAAACAGTGAACATTATCACCCCCCAAACTGAATATAAAACACTGAACATTATCACCCCCCAAACTCCAATCTAAAACAGTGAACATTATCACCCCCCAAACTGAATATAAAACAGTGAACATTATCACCCCCCAAACTCCAATCTAAAACAGTGAACATTATCACCCCCCAAACTCCAATATAAAACAGTGAACATTATCACCCCCCAAACTGAATATAAAACAGTGAACATTATCACCCCCCAAACTCCAATCTAAAACAGTGAACATTATCACCCCCCAAACTCCAATCTAAAACAGTGAACATTATCACCCCCCAAACTGAATATAAAACAGTGAACATTATCACCCCCCAAACTCCAATCTAAAACAGTGAACATTATCACCCCCCAAACTCCAATCTAAAACAGTGAACATTATCACCCCCCAAACTCCAATATAAAACAGTGAACATTATCACCCCCCAAACTCCAATCTAAAACAGTGAACATTATCACCCCCCAAACTGAATATAAAACAGTGAACATTATCACCCCCCAAACTCCAATCTAAAACAGTGAACATTATCACCCCCCAAACTCCAATATAAAACACTGAACATTATCACCCCCCAAACTCCAATATAAAACAGTGAACATTATCACCCCCCAAACTCCAATATAAAACACTGAACATTATCACCCCCCAAACTCCAATCTAAAACAGTGAACATTATCACCCCCCAAACTCCAATCTAAAACAGTGAACATTATCACCCCCCAAACTCCAATATAAAACAGTGAACATTATCACCCCCCAAACTCCAATCTAAAACAGTGAACATTATCACCCCCCAAACTCCAATCTAAAACAGTGAACATTATCACCCCCCAAACTCCAATATAAAACAGTGAACATTATCACCCCCCAAACTCCAATATAAAACACTGAACATTATCACCCCCCAAACTCCAATCTAAAACAGTGAACATTATCACCCCCCAAACTCCAATATAAAACAGTGAACATTATCACCCCCCAAACTCCAATATAAAACACTGAACATTATCACCCCCCAAACTCCAATCTAAAACACTGAACATTATCACCCCCCAAACTCCAATCTAAAACACTGAACATTATCACCCCCCAAACTCCAATATAAAACAGTGAACATTATCACCCCCCAAACTCCAATATAAAACACTGAACATTATCACCCCCCAAACTCCAATCTAAAACAGTGAACATTATCACCCCCCAAACTCCAATATAAAACAGTGAACATTATCACCCCCCAAACTCCAATATAAAACACTGAACATTATCACCCCCCAAACTCCAATATAAAACAGTGAACATTATCACCCCCCAAACTCCAATATAAAACACTGAACATTATCACCCCCCAAACTCCAATATAAAACAGTGAACATTATCACCCCCCAAACTCCAATATAAAACACTGAACATTATCACCCCCCAAACTCCAATCTAAAACAGTGAACATTATCACCCCCCAAACTCCAATATAAAACAGTGAACATTATCACCCCCCAAACTCCAATATAAAACAGTGAACATTATCACCCCCCAAACTGAATATAAAACAGTGAACATTATCACCCCCCAAACTCCAATATAAAACAGTGAACATTATCACCCCCCAAACTGAATATAAAACACTGAACATTATCACCCCCCAAACTCCAATATAAAACAGTGAACATTATCACCCCCCAAACTGAATATAAAACAGTGAACATTATCACCCCCCAAACTGAATATAAAACAGTGAACATTATCACCCCCCAAACTGAATATAAAACAGTGAACATTATCACCCCCCAAACTGAATATAAAACACTGAACATTATCACCCCCCAAACTCCAATATAAAACAGTGAACATTATCACCCCCCAAACTGAATATAAAACAGTGAACATTATCACCCCCCAAACTGAATATAAAACAGTGAACATTATCACCCCCCAAACTGAATATAAAACAGTGAACATTATCACCCCCCAAACTGAATATAAAACAGTGAACATTATCACCCCCCAAACTGAATATAAAACAGTGAACATTATCACCCCCCAAACTGAATATAAAACAGTGAACATTATCACCCCCCAAACTGAATATAAAACAGTGAACATTATCACCCCCCAAACTGAATATAAAACAGTGAATATTATCACCCCCCAAACTGAATATAAAACAGTGAACATTATCACCCCCCAAACTGAATATAAAACAGTGAACATTATCACCCCCCAAACTGAATATAAAACAGTGAACATTATCACCCCCCAAACTGAATATAAAACAGTGAACATTATCACCCCCCAAACTGAATATAAAACAGTGAACATTATCACCCCCCAAACTGAATATAAAACAGTGAACATTATCACCCCCCAAACTGAATATAAAACAGTGAACATTATCACCCCCCAAACTGAATATAAAACAGTGAACATTATCACCCCCCAAACTCCAATATAAAACAGTGAACATTATCACCCCCCAAACTGAATATAAAACAGTGAACATTATCACCCCCCAAACTCCAATATAAAACACTGAACATTATCACCCCCCAAACTGAATATAAAACAGTGAACATTATCACCCCCCAAACTGAATATAAAACAGTGAACATTATCACCCCCCAAACTGAATATAAAACAGTGAACATTATCACCCCCCAAACTGAATATAAAACAGTGAACATTATCACCCCCCAAACTGAATATAAAACAGTGAACATTATCACCCCCCAAACTGAATATAAAACAGTGAACATGATTCTTCATGAACCATGGGTTGGGACAGTCTCACATTGGAAATCGCTGGGACCAACTGGGATTACATATACTCTGGATAAAACCCATCAGCTTCTCCTCCCTCTCCACTCCAGCTCAAACTGATAGAACGAAAAAGGCAATCTGAAATAAAAGGAGAAAATCCTGGCAATACTCAGCAGGTCAGGCATCATCTGTGGAGAGAGAAACAGAGTTAATGTTTCAGGTGCATTAAGCCGCCGGAGCCTGCAGCCTGGAACTCAGAGTGGGAGAAGGAGGAAGATTGAGGAGAGGCAATATAGTCCAACACTCACAGCAACCTACAATCCACCGACATTACCGGGATAGGGAGACAGAGTTTAGAAACACGACTCCACACTCGGTGTATCTGCAACTTGGGTGTCCTGGGCTTCATTCACCCCCCCCTCTCACCTCCTTAAACCGCGCTCTCTGCCTCACACCCACCAGCGCGCATGCTCAACTCCAACATCCCGGCCACCTGACGGATTGACGGCGGCTGCGAGCCAATAGAAAGAGAGGGGAGTGGCTTGGAGGACCGAGCTGCTTGTCGATCCTCCAACCAATCGGAGCAAGGAAAGGGCGTGACGAGGTGAAGGTGCAGGCGACCCTACCCCCGCCCCCCTCCCCTCCCCTCCCCTCCCTCGCCCGCCGGTCCCGCCCCCTCTTGCTGTTGCTCTGGAGATGCCGTCAATCGCACGGACATTGTGAGCTGCCAGGTCAGAGGTCACTGGCGGGAGCGTCAAGTGCCAAGTGCGCACGCGCATTGCAGTTGGAGCACATGCAGGGTGAGTGATGGCTGTGTAGTCAAGTTTATAACGTGCATTTGTCGGTAATGGAACCTGAGCTCAGTTATAAAGGGGCCTGGGGCGGAGGGAGGAACCATTTGGGATACAGCATCGGGCAGGAGGTCCCCCACTCCCTGGTTCCACAAAGACTCCCCTTGGACTGGGCCACACCTGGGCAGGGCTGGCTCAAGGTGCAGGAAGCTGCTCGGCTGAGCTGTGGACTGGGAGGAGTGGGGGGTTTGACTGACAGGCCTGGGGAGGGGGATATCAGGGCAGGTACACACACTGCTCCCCCTTTTCCTCCTGGGATCTTTTACTGGAGTCGTGTTGCTGAGTGTTTCTAAACTCTGTCTCCCTATCTGGTAATGGAGGTGGATTGTAGGTTGCTGTGAGTGTTCGAATATATTGACCATGCGGACGTACCAATTGAAAGCTGCTTATATCAGGGTGGGTGTTGGATGTGGAAGTCGGTCCCTGACCTCCTGTGTTGGTCTTTTTTGTTGCATCAGTTTGATCTGGAGTGGAGATGGAGGAGCAGCTGCTGGGTTTAATCCCGAATACTTTTGAGCCCAGTCCAAAGTGAGACTGTCAAGGGAGGTAGATTCCAGGGGAGAAGAGGTTGCAAAACGGACACCAGTTGCTCAGTGTAAAAGAATATTGTTTTAGTCACAAGTATTTCGGTAGAAGCCTTTAACCCATTTTGCATGCATAGATTTTTTAAAGTTTCATTCTTGGGATATGGGCGTCACAAGTCTGACCAGTATATATTGTTAATCCCCAGTTGCCTATTGAGAAGGTGATGGTGGGCTGCCTTCTTGAACCGCTGCAGTCCATGTGGTGAAGGTGCTCCCACAGTGGTGTGAGGGAAGGAATTACAAGATTTTCACCCAATGATAATGAAGGAATGGGTGATCTATGCCCAAGTCAACAACATTTCTGTATTTCTGTAGCACTTTTAATGTAATAAAATTCGCAGGTGTGTTATAAAGCAACATTTGACACTGAGTCACGTAAGGAGATATTCGGGCAGATGACCAAAAGCTTGATCAGAGAGGTGGGTTTTAAGAACTGTCTGAATCAGGGAAGGTGAGGTAGAGAGGCGGAGAGGATTAGGGAGGGATTTCCAAAGCTTAAGGCCTTGGCAGCTGAAGGCACGGCCACCAGTGGTGGAGCAATGAAAATCAGGGATGTTCAAGATGTCAGAATTAGATGATCCCTGATCTCTGAGCGTTGTAGGACTGGAGGCGATTATAGAGATAGTGAGGGGTGAGGGAATGGAGGGATTTGAAAACAAGGATGAGGATTTTAAAATTGAGGTGCTGTTTAACTGGGAGCCTGTGTAGGCCAGCGAGCACAGTGGTTTGAGGAAGGACACAGGCAGCAGAGTTTTGGATGATCTCAAGTTTATAGAGGGTAGGATGTGGGAGGCCGACCAGGAGAGTGTTCGAATAGTCAAGTCGAGAGGTAACAAATGCATGGATGTAAGTTTCAGAGGCAGATGAGCTGAGGCAGTGGTGAAGTCGGGAGATGTTACTGAGGTGGAAATAGGCGGTCTGAGTGATGGCACTGATATGCAGCCAGAAGCTCATCTCGGGGTCAAGTATGATACCAAGGTTATGAATAGTCTGGTTTAGCCTCAGACAGTTGCCAAGGAAAGGGATGGAGTTGGTGGCTAGGGAGTGGATTTTGCAGCAGGAACTGAAGACAATGGTTTCAGTCTTCCCTATAATTAATTGGAGGAAATTCCTGTTCATCCAGTAGTGGATGTCAGACAAGTCAGGATGGTGTGTGACTTGCGGGGAAACTTGGAGTTGATGGTGTTCACATACACCTGCTACCTTGGTCATTCTAGATGATGGAGGTTGAGGTTTGGGAGATTCAGTTCAAGTTCTGGTCGTGTTGCAGATAGATAAAATATTTCTCCTCTCCCTGACCCTCCCACCTCGCCCTCTCCCCCTCCAGAAAGGGCAGAGTCTTGTGTAGGTCCAGACTGGGTGACAGGTTCCCTTCCCTGAAGGACATTAATGAACCAGTTGGGGTTGTACATCAATCCAGCAGCTTTCATATTCACTTTTTCCTGGTGCCGGCCCCATAAATTACCAGATTCATTCAGCTCCATTTCACAACTTGTTTTTGTGGGTTCTCTCATTCTTTTTTTTTTCTGTTTTAAATCAATTTCACAGGGTTTTAGAAGGGGAGGAATTGCAGCCGTGAAATGCAAATCAAACGTCAGATCAGGATCTGAAGGAGTCGCCCACTTTATCGTAACCCGAATATCACTGGAGCTTGAACGTGAAAGGAAAAAGCAGCGATCACAGTGGAGAGAAACTGTACACGTGTTCTGTGTGTGGACGAGGTTTCAGCCGATCATCTGGCCTGTCAAAACACTAGCGCAATCACACTACGCAGAAACCATGTAAATATGGGGACGGTGGAAAGGGATTGAATTATCCAGCTGAGCTGGAAACTCATCTACGAAGTCACACCCTGGAGAGGCCGTTCATCTGCTAGAGTGTGGGAAGAGATTCACTCAATCATCCTACCTGCTGACACATCAGTGAGTTCTCACTGACGAGAGATCTTTTAAATGTCTAGACTGTGGGAATTGGTCTGCTGAACTGATGTCCCATCAACGTGTTCACACTGACGCGAGACCATTCAGGTGTTCTCACTGCAGAACTGGGTTCGAGCGATCATCTGAACTCACTGTACACCTGCGAGTTCACACTGGGGAGCAGCCGTTCACCTGCACAGAGTGTGGAATGGCATTCACTATTTCATCCACCCTGCTGAGACACCAGCGAGTTCACACTGGGGAGCGGCCGTTCACCTGCTCAGAGTGTGGGATGGGATTCACCACTTCATCCAGCCTTCTGATACACCAGCGAGTTCACACTGGAGAGAGGCCATTCACCTGCTCAGTGTGTGGAATGGCATTCACTATTTCATCCACCCTGCTGAGACACCAGCGGGTTCACACTCTAGAGAAGCCTTTCACCTGCTCAGATTGTGGGATGGGATTCAGTACTTCATCCAGCCTTCTGAGACACCGGCGAGTTCACACTGGGGAGAGGCCGTTCACCTGCTCAGAGTGTGGGAAGGGATTCACTACATCATCCAACCTGCTGACACACCAGCAGGTTCACACTGGGGAGTGGACGTTCACCTGCTCTGAGTGTGGGAAGGGATTCACTCGGTCATCCAACCTGCTGACACATCAGCGAGTTCATGCTGGGGAGTGGCCATTCACCTGCACAGAATGTGGGAAGGGATTCACTGCTTCATCCGACCTGCTGACACATCAACGAATTCACACAGGGGAGAGGCCGTTCACCTGTTCCATGTGTGGGAAGGGATTCACTCAGTCATCCAATCTGCTGACACACCAGCGGGTTCACACTGGGGAGAGGCCGTTCACCTGCTCAGAGTGTGGGAAGGGATTCACTACTTCATCTGCCCTGCTGACACACCAGCGAGTTCACACTGGGGAGAGGCCGTTCACCTGCACAGCATGTGGGAAGAGATTCACTCAGTTATCCCACCTGCTGACACACCAGCGAGTTCACACTGGGGAGAGGCCGTTTACCTGCTCCAAGTGTGGGAAGAGATTCACTCAGTTATCCCACCTGCTGACACACCAGCGGGTTCACACTGGGGAGAGGCCGTTCACCTGCTCAGAGTGTGGGAAGGGATTCACTACTTCATCTGCCCTGCTGACACACCAGCAAGTTCACACTGGAGAGAGGCCGTTCACCTGCACAGCATGTGGGAAGAGATTCACTCAGTTATCCAACCTGCTGAAACACCAGCGAGTTCACAAGTAACAGTAACAATGGTTGGATTCTCCTGTTAATCACATCCAAGATTGAACTACGTTCATTGGGGTAAAAATAGAAAGTGCTGGAAATATTCAGCAGGTCTGGCAGCATCTGTGGAGAGAGAAGCAGAGTTAACGTTTCAAGTCAGTGACTGTTCATCAGAACTCATCAGAGTTCCCTCTGCTGCCTTCCTCTCTTCCACTAGCCCACCACGTCAAACTGCCTCTATTGATTCCCCCCTACCCGAGCCCTGAACCCACATCTTCCTCTAGTGTCTCTCCTCTCTCCCTCATGTCCTCTCCGAGCTCATCTTGTCCATGAGACCCACCTCCTGCTCACTCGACCCTATTCCCACTAAACTGCTAACCAGCCAGCTTCCCCATGTTAGCTGATATTGTTAACGGTTCTCACTCTTCAGGTACCCATCCTCAAGAAAAAAAAAGCCTTAACCCCACTGTCTTTGCAAACTAAAGTCCCATCTCCAACCTCCCTGTTCTCTCCAAAGTCCATGAATTCTGTTCCTCTCTCCACAGATGCTGACTGACACACTGAGTATTTCCAACACGTTCTGTTTTTATTTCAGATTTCCAGCACCTCCAGTGTGTTTTGCTTTTATCCTTAAATGTTTTTGCTTCCCAAATCCATGTCTATCTTTCCCAGAACTTCATGTTTGAATCCCTCCAATCAGGTTTCCGCCCTGCCACGGGACAGAAACAGCTCTTATCAAAGTGACAAATTACATTCTATGTAACTGAGACAAAGCTAAATGATCCCTCCTCATCCTTCTCGACCTGTCTGCAGTCTCTGATACATTGACCACACCATCCTCCTCCAACACCTCTCCACTGTTATCCAGCTGGGTGGGACTGCACCCTCCTGGTTCCATTCTTATCTAATCATAACCAGTGTATCACCTGCAATGGCTTCTCTTCCCACTCCTGCACAGTTACCTCTGGTCTCCTTCAAGGATCTATCCTTGGCCCCCTCCTATTTCTCATCTGCATGCTGTCCCTCTGAAAACACAGAGTTAGTTTTCAGATTTACACCAAGCTGTATCTCACCACCACCTCTCTTGACTAAATTATCACACTGCTTGTCTGATATCCAGTGGTGGATGAGCAGAAAGTTCCTCCAATTAAATATTGGGAAGACTGAAGCCATTGTCTTCAGTCTTCACTCCACAATCCATTCCCTAGCCTCCGACTCCATCCCTCTCCCTGGCAACTGTCTGAGACTAAACCAGATGTTTGGAGCACTATTTGACCCCAAGATGAGCTTCAGACCACATATCTGTGCCAACACTAAGACAGTCTGTTTCCACCTCTAAGTTGCCTGGCTCTGCCCTTGCCTCAGCTCATCTTCTGCTAAAACCCTCATCCATGTATTTCTTACTTTCAGATTTGACTATTCCAGTGCACTTCTGGCCAGCCTTCCACATTCTACCTTCTGTAAACTTGAGATCATGCAAAACTCTACTGCCCATGTGTTACGAAAGTGCCTCTGTATTTTGTTAGATACATTTTTTTGAGGATTCATTTTTGAAAGCTTGAAGACATGTTGAACTTTGAGGTTTTCAAAGCGGGTCATGTAAAGGCCACTGGACTTTGTCAAAACAGTCCCTGGAAATGTTTTTTAACAGGGGCACTGAGAGGCCTTGTGAGGAAAACAAACCTTTCCGGAAAACCACTTGACTTCCAGCAACGAGGATTGAATTACACAAATGCATCTTTGGGGCATTATGACACAGATGGAGGCCGTTTGGCCCCTTGAGTTCCAGCAATAACAGCAAGCCTTTCTGGGAAACCACCTGACTTCAAGCTCAATCAACAACGGAGAATTTTGGACACCTGGAGAAGTTGTTTACACAGAATTGACTGATAACATACAGCAAAGCAGATCTGATAGAGGTGTACATAATTACGACAGGTTTAAATAAGGTAGACAAAGAAAAGCTGTTCCCATTAGCTGATGGTACAAGGACTAGGGGACACAGATTAAGGTTTTGGGCAAGAGATACAGAGAGGGATATGAGGAAGAACTTTTTTACATAATGACTGGTAATGACCTGGAACTCACGGCCAACAAGGGTGGTGGAAGCCGATACGGTGAATGATGTCAAAAGGAAATTGGACGGGCACTTGAGAGAAATAAACCTGCAGGGACTACAGGGATAGAGCGGGGAATGGGACTGACTGGATTTCAGCAGAGAACTGGCAAGGACCTAAGGGGCCAAACGGCCTCTATCCGTGTCATAATGTCTCTAAGATGGACTTGTAATTGAACCCTTGGAGTCCAGGTAACATTCAGGTAAATCTACACTGCACTCCCTCCAAGGCCAATACATCCTTCCTAAGGTGTGGTGCCCAGAACTGAACACAAGTGTGGTCTAACCAGGGATTTGTGTATCTCACTGCTTTTCCAGTCACACTGCTACCCGAAATCTTTTCCCACAAACAGAACAGACAAACCTTTTCCCTTCCACATTCAAAGCCGTTGATATTCAGGTCCTGATGAATCAAGTGACTCTGTCAGATCTCGATGTGATGCTTGGTTTGAACTTCTTGTTTGAAAATCCTCCCCTTGTAATACCCTGTAAAAGGAGTTTACAAAAGCCATCACTGTCAGCCCAGGATAGAAATTCACAACATTCGCTCCTCCTGCTTCCTGGCCCAGGATGGCCACTCTTGTGCGCTGCTGCACATTGTCCCCTGGAGAGATGGTGGCAAGTTCTTGAACTCAGTCGTGCTTTTTTCTATTAGAACATTTAACAGGGAGCCTAATGAAAGGATGAGGATACGCATTCACAATTGGGACTTATTGACTGATTATTTTAATGTACTGTGTCATGCAGGCCTCCACCTGCCACATGAGGCATATTAATTTCACCACCCAGACATTAAGTTTCAAACTGTTGTTGAAGTGAAGAAAACTTGCTTTAAAAAATTTCCAGATCTTGGCTGGAAAGACATTTGCATATTAACAGACAGTGTTTGGAAAGGACAAAGGACCATTCCCTAACACATTCAACCCACAATGGACTTTTGATCACCAGACATTGAAGGTCAGGGAGCTCGCATTCCATGTTGACTGCTAAGATGGCCGAATGCACAAGTGGACATGGTCAAACCAGCTAGTCACATGACTAACCTGCTGGGCAGCCTGAGTTTTTTTGAATGTGTGCAAACAGTTTGAGCAGAAAGCAGAATGCTCCTGGACTGAGAAGATCTCTCCTGGCTGGCTCGCCACAGCCTCTCCTGTCTGCCTGCTCCCATCACTTTCTCACAAGCCTCTGAAGACACATGAATCCCAAGAGAGAAAAGTCTACAGCAAATAAGGTCTATGAAGAATACTGGGCCCCAATGAAAAGCAAGATCTACCTACGATCAAGCACTCTACAGTGAGCTTGAAGAACCGTAACAAAAACTCTTCAGATATTGCCTCGAAGTTTTTCACTTTATTTTTCTTCTGCTCTTTTCTGTCTCTATTTGCATTTTGTATCGCATATGCATGCTAGCGTGGGCGCGTCGTGTATCCATAGGCGTCAACCGAATTAAGAGTTTAATAAATTTCAACTTTTCTTCTTTAAGCCTAAGAAAGCCTGTTATTGCTGGTTTCTTTGCCTTATAATTGGAAAGCGGTGAACAAGGATTCACCAAGGGGGAGCTAAAAACAGAGTGTGTTTAAAAATAAAACCCTGTTACGGAAGATCAGGTTGAAAGTGAACCCTAGACCTCTTTCTTACCTGGTCGTAACAACTGGAATTAGTTTTTGACACATATTTTAATTAAGTTAGACCTTTTGGGATAGGGTAATTTGCTTTTTTATTATTATTCATATGCAATTTTAATGAATGAGACATGAATGTCCTTAAGGACAATGAACTCAAATTGAAATTGAATTGAAGTTGAGGGACCTCCTTGTGGGACTGCTACAGGGCCTGGCCAAAGTGACCATCAAAAGGTCCAGGCAGAGCACAGTCGAGGGGGTCATCCAGCCAGACTGTCTGCCTCACTTCGGCGGCTACCTCTGCACTGTTGACAGGGACAAAGGAAAATGTTCAAGGCTAAGAGGTGAATTGCACCCATCCTAAAATATTCCTGATAAATTACGGCACAGAAGGAGGCTATTCAGCCCGTCGTATCAGTGCTGGCTGGAAAAAAGACAGCCACCCAATCTAATTCCACCTTCCAGCACCTGGTCCATAGTCTTGCAGGTTACAGCACTTCAAGTGTATGTCCAAGTACCTTTAAAAGAATTGAGGGTTTCTGCCTCCACCACTGTTCCTGGCAGTGAATTCCAGACACCCACCATCCTCTGGGTGAAAAACGTTTGTCCTCATGTCCCCAGTAATCCTTCTACCAATTACCTTACATCTGTGCCCCCTGGTAATTGACCTCTCCACGAGGGGAAACAGGTCCTTCCTCTCTATCTAGGCCCCACATAATTTTGTATACCTCAATTAAGTCACCCCTCAGCCTCCTCTGTTCTAAGGAAAACAAGCCGAGCCTATCCAATCTTTCCTCGGAGCTGCAACTTTCAAGCCCTGGCAGCATTCTTGTAAACCTCCTGTGCCCTCAGCTCATTGGCTTTCTATACTATACTCCCTGCATTTAAATAAATAAATACCCTTTAACACTGCCAAATTCTTGTGGTACATGCTTTTTAACCTTTGCTTCTTCTGTCTTTCAGAGTCACTCACTAATTTTCAGCCTCTTGTTCCCTGCCCTGAAATTGTCCTATCTTATACTGTGCTCAGGTTCCCATCCCCCTGCCAAACTAGTTTGAACTATCCCCACCAGCACTAGCAAAACCTTCCTGCAAGGATATTTGTCCCAGTCCTGTTCAGGTGCAGACCGTCCGGCTTGTACAGGTCCCAATTCCCCAGAAATCTGAAGCCCTCCCTCATGCACCATCTCTCCAGCAAAGCATTCATCTGGTGTATTTTCCTATTTCTATGCTCACTAGCACATGGCCTTGGGAGTAATCCGGAGATTACCACCTTTGAGGTCCTGCTTGCTAATCTCGACCGTTACTCCCTAAACTCAGCCTGCAGGACCTCATCCCTCTTTCTTCCTGGTACCAATGTAGACCACAACCTCTGGCTGTGCACCCTCGATCTCCAGAATGCTCTGTAGCTGCTCGGTGATATCTATGACACTTGCATCAGGGAGGCAACATACCATCCTGGTATCACGCCTACGACCACAGAAATGCCGATCTGTTCCCCTAACCATAGAATCCCCTATCACTATTGCTCTCTTGTCCTTTCTCCTCCCTCCCTGCACAGCTGAGCCACCCATGGTTCTCTGGTCATGACTCTCGCTGCACTCTCCAGAGGAACCCCCTCTTCTCCCATCGATACTCAGAACTGAATACCGGTTAGAAAGTGGGATGCCCTCCAGGGTCTCCTGCACTACCTGCCTTGACCTTCTTGTCTGTCTGGCAGCCACCCAGTCACTCTCTGCCTGTGCTTTCTTAAGCTCCGGGGTGACTACCTCCAGAAACGTGCTATCCATGTAGTTCTCTGCCCTGCGGATGTGCCACAGTGACTCCAGCTGCCGCTTGAGTTCTGAAACCCAGAGCTATTTCTAGGTAATAACAGCAGTTACTTACCAAACAATCAGCTTACAGATTTCCCGTGCTGTCACTGTTAGTTTTTTTTCCATTTTTCAAACCCAGCACAGCACAGACAGAGAGAAAGAGAGAGACTGCTGACTGCAGCTCAGGTCCCAGGTAAGTAAGGGCCTCGGGCCCCGCTCTTTATTTATACAGCTCCCGCTCTGAATCCGCCTCCTCCCAGGTCTACTGCCGACTACTGCTGCTCCGGTCTTCGTTATTGAACGGGTTCTTCTGAAATGAAGAAGGTGTGAAGTAGCCACGTCCTGGGCCATTGAGCAAGCACCATGGGGGAAAGAGACCAAAACCTCTCCTACCAGGAGGCGAGATGCAACACATCCTTACCTTAAAAGGCAGTCTAGAGAGAGAGAGTGAGAGAGAAAGAGACACCCAGAAAGCAGCATCCTAGAAGCTTGTTTCCAGTAAACCAGAAGAGACACTTCTATGTCTGCACTTTATACAGCAGTGAATTAAATGTGATCCACTGTCTCTAACTGAATTTCCAACCAAGAGAGAAATCTACAAACACCTCAGGCCTGCAACCAACGTGAACTTGACTTCCAACAGAATTCAACAAATTTACCGTGCACCCCACCACTGCCTACCCTTTATCATCTCTGTCCTTGTTTGTGTGTGTGTGTGTGTGTGTGTGTGTGTGTGTGTGTGAGTGAATGCAGTTGTGACAATGTGGGATTAAGGCATATTGATCAATAAATACTTGATTTTCTGTTTTAAACCTACAAAAAAACCTGTTGCTGTCTGTCTATCTGACAAATAAAACAGAAAGGGGTGAAACCCTAATAACAAAAAAAAGCACTTGCTGCAGTCAAGTGGGATTTGAACAGTGGGAACCACCCAAGTCTCACCACGTGGCCGTAACAAGGACAGACAGCGGGGATTATTTCAGGAAATAACACAGTGCAGTGATTGTTTCTCTTTGAACTCTTCCCTTGGAGAACAGTGTGAATTAGTGGAAGGATTCACAGGCTGTTTAACACTCCTTCCATGACTGGAACCATTTGATTCCAGCTGATCTGTTGGTCAGTCTTTAACTGGGAGAGTTTGATGAGCTCCCACAGCTCACACAATGGGTGTGGACAGTCACACTCACCAGACATGGCTATGAACTCCCTGTAAATCCAACCCTCTGATTTCTGTTTTGTAACCATCCATCCATTCTGCTGCCTGGTCCTTCACTCCACACAGCCTGATCTTGGTCACCTTGCAGACTGTACAAACTGTTATGGATAGCAATCTGGTTACAAAACAGAAAACAGAGAGTAGGGGTTAAGAGTAGCTACTCAGACTGGTGGAAGTTGGAAATAGGTGTTTCACAGGCAATGGTGCTGGGACCACTGTTATTCACCATTTAGACTTGAGAATTGGAAGTACAATTCCAAAATTTGTGAATGACACCAATCTGAGATAGAGTTACTCCTGAGGAAAACTGTGACAAATGCACAAAGACATCAGTAAACTTGAAGAATGGGATTGTAATTGGCAAATGAATTTCAATATAGATAAATGTGCTGTGGTGTATTTTGGTAGGAAGAATAAGGAAGCCACAGACAACTTGGAAAATAAGAATCTAAATGGGGAAGAGGATCAAAGGGATTGAGGACGGGTACAGGTACACAGACCACTAAATGGAACATTTGTTTAATAAAATAAAAGAAGCAAATGAAGCACTGGGGTTCATTTCTCGAGGGATAGAAATGAAAAGAGGTGAACTTGTATTGAACCTTCGTTGGACTACATTTAGAGAATTGTGAACAGTTCTGGTCTCCATATTATAAAAAGGATATGGAGGCACCGGGTAAGGTGCATAAAGATTTGCACGGTTGGTCCAAGAGCTGAGAGGATATACTTATCAGGAAAGACTGAGCTCTTTCCTCCAGATGAAGGAGATGGTTGATGAGTGATCTGATAGAGGTTTTAAGATTATTAAAAGGTTATACAGGGTGGATGTAGAGAAAAGCATTTCCACTTGAGGGCGATTCCAAACTAGTGGTGATGATAGTCTCTAATAAATCCAATCGGGAATTCAGGAGAACCTTCTTTACCCAAAGAGAGGGAAGAATGTGGAACACGCAACCACAGAGAGTAGTTAAGGTGAATAGCAGAGATACATTTAAGAGGAAGCTAGATAAGTATATGAGGGAGAAAGGAATGGAAGGATATGCTGATCGGGTTGGATGAATTGTGCACCATCTTCTTTTCCAAAGATCTCTCAGCTTCTCTCATGGCTACTTTTGTCTCCCTCAATTGTGGGTGATATCTATCCCTGTACTCCAACAAACTGAATCCATCTTGTTCCAAATTGGGTTCAATGTATGACAGTTCGGGGAGTCAGGCATCATTCATCCCTAAACCTATGCTGACAGGTAAAGCCCCAGACAGTTCCTTAGTAAGGGTTCCTCTGGTTCCTCGCCATGTATTTGACAGAATACTGAAACACAGCTTTCTTACAGTCCACTTCTGGAGCCCCCACTCCCATGTAACATTCGGACAACACAAGTGCCAGACAACAAGGATCTCCAACAAGAGAGCGTCTACCCATCTTCGCTTGACATTCAAATGCATTACCACCATTAACATCCTGGGGGTTACCATTCACCAGAAAATTAACTGCACCAGTCATATAAATACCGTGACTACAAGAGTAGGTCAGAGGCTGGGAATTCTGTCGCGAGTAACTCATCTCCTGACTCCCCAAAGCCTGTCCACCATCTATAAGGCACAAATCAGAAGTGTGATGGAATACTCTCCACTTGCCTGGATGAGTGCAGCTCCAACAACATTGAAGAAGCTCGACAACATCCAAACCAAAGCAGCCCGCTTGATCAACATCCCAACCACTATCTGAAACATTCACTGCCTCCACCACCAGCAAACAATGGCAGCAGTGTGTACCATATACAAGATGCACAGCAGCAACTAACCAAGACTCCTCCAATAGCACCTTATGAACTCACGACCTCTACCACCTAGATGGACAAGAGCAACAGACGCATGGGAACACCATCACCTGCACGTTCCCCTCCATGACACACACCATCTGGACTTGGAACGATATCGCTGTTCCTTCACTGTCTCTGGGTCGAAAATCTGGAACTCCCTTCCTAACAGCACTGTGGGTGTACCTACATCAGATGGATTGAACAAGTCAAGAGGCAGCTCTCCATCACCTTCTGAAGGGCAATTAGGGATGGGCAATACATGCTGGCATTGCCAGCAGGAGAGGGGAAGCAGTGAGTGAACCCAGCCAGAGTCAGCACCTTCAGGAGAGGAGAGAGAGGGGAAACCAGTGAGTGCGGAACTGAACCCAGCCAGAGTCAGCACCTTCAGGGGAGGAGAGAGAGGGGAAACCAGTGAGTGCGGAACTGAACCCAGCCAGAGTCAGCACCTTCAGGGGAGGAGAGAGAGGGGAAACCAGTGAGTGCGGAACTGAACCCAGCCAGAGTCAGCACCTTCAGGAGAGGAGAGAGAGGGGAAACCAGTGAGTGCGGAACTGAACCCAGTCAGAGTCAGCACCTTCAGGGGAGGAGAGAGAGGGGAAACCAGTGAGTGCGGAACTGAACCCAGCCAGAGTCAGCACCTTCAGGGGAGGAGAGAGAGGGGAAACCAGTGAGTGCGGAACTGAACCCAGCCAGAGTCAGCACCTTCAGGGGAGGAGAGAGAGGGGAACCAGTGAGTGCGGAATTGAACCCAGCCAGAGTCAACACCTTCAGGGGAGGAGAGAGAGGGGAAGCAGTGAGTGTAGAACTGAACCCAGTCAGAGTCAGCACCTTCAGGGGAGGAGAGAGAGGGGAAACCAGTGAGTGCGGAACTGAACCCAGTCAGAGTCAGCACCTTCAGGGGAGGAGAGAGAGGGGAACCAGTGAGTGCGGAATTGAACCCAGCCAGAGTCAACACCTTCAGGGGAGGAGAGAGAGGGGAAGCAGTGAGTGTAGAACTGAACCCAGTCAGAGTCAGCACCTTCAGGGGAGGAGAGAGAGGGGAAACCAGTGAGTGCGGAACTGAACCCAGCCAGAGTCAGCACCTTCAGGAGAGGAGAGAGAGGGGAAACCAGTGAGTGCGGAACTGAACCCAGTCAGAGTCAGCACCTTCAGGGGAGGAGAGAGAGGGGAAACCAGTGAGTGCGGAACTGAACCCAGCCAGAGTCAGCACCTTCAGGGGAGGAGAGAGAGGGGAAACCAGTGAGTGCGGAACTGAACCCAGCCAGAGTCAGCACCTTCAGGGGAGGAGAGAGAGGGGAACCAGTGAGTGCGGAATTGAACCCAGCCAGAGTCAACACCTTCAGGGGAGGAGAGAGAGGGGAAGCAGTGAGTGTAGAACTGAACCCAGTCAGAGTCAGCACCTTCAGGGGAGGAGAGAGAGGGGAAACCAGTGAGTGCGGAACTGAACCCAGCCAGAGTCAGCACCTTCAGGGGAGGAGAGAGAGGGGAACCAGTGAGTGCGGAATTGAACCCAGCCAGAGTCAACACCTTCAGGGGAGGAGAGAGAGGGGAAGCAGTGAGTGTAGAACTGAACCCAGTCAGAGTCAGCACCTTCAGGAAAGAGAGGGGAACCAGTGAGTGCGAAACTGAACCCAGCCAGAGTCAGCACCTACAGGGGAGGAGAGAGAGGGGAAACCAGTGAGTGCGGAACTGAACCCAGCCAGAGTCAACACCTTCAGGAGAGGAGTGAGAGGGGAAACCAGTGAGTGCGGAACTGAACCCAGTCAGAGTCAACACCTTCAGGGGAGGAGAGAGAGGGGAAGCAGTGAGTTTAGAACTGAACCGAGTCAGTGTCAGCACCTTGAGGGGAGGGAGAAAAGTTGATCAAAAGGAAAAAAAATATTGGGAGATGGTGTGTTGTGCTTTTATTTCAGCACAGGCAGGTAGGAAAAGTGTGTGAGACAGGGATTTACAGATTTGGGGGAACAAGAGAGGAAAGAATGTTCCTTAGAAATGAGAATTGTCTGTTCTGAATTTCTATCCTGTACTTAGAGTGACGACTTTTGTAAACTCTTTTTACATGTTATTAGAAGGGGAGGATTTGCTGGGATACTCAAACCAATCATTTCGTCAAGACTGGGCAGAGTCACTCAGTTCTTCAATATCTGAATATCATCGGCCTGTGAATGTGGAAGGAGAAATGTTTGTCTGTTCCGTCTGTGGGAAACGATTTCTAACATCAGTGTGACTGGAAAAGCACCGAGACACACACACACCCGAGTGAGAGTGTTGCAGTGCACTGACTGTGGAAAGAGCTTTAACCAGTTACACAGCCTGAAAATACATCACAACAGTCACAGCAGGAAGAAACCGTACATGGGTTGTGTATGTGGACGAGGCTTCAACTAATTGTCCAACCTGGAGAGACACAAGGACACCCGTAACCCCCACGAAGAAACCATTGGAATGTGGGGACTGTGGGAAAGGATTCATTTAAGCATCAGAACCGGAATCTCGTCTTCTCAGTCATACTGGAGATAGGCCACTCACCTGCTCCGTGTGGGGGAAGGGATTCACTCAGTCAGGCAAACTTGTGATGCACCAGGCTGTTCAGTCAGGAGAGGCCATTTACCTGCTCTTTGTGTGGGAAGGGATTCAATCACTCATCCATCCTGTAAAAATACCAGCGAGCTCACATGTCACTGCAGGGGTTGGATTGTGTTGTTATTGCTGTTAATCACATCCAATGACTTGCCTTTATGCAGCATTTTTAACATAATAAAACATCCCAAGGCGAGTTATCAAACAAAAATTGACAGGGAGCCACATAAGGAGAAATTAGGGCAAACGACCAAAAGCTTGGTCAAAGATTCAAATTTGAAGGAGCATCTAAACATAGAGAGAGGCAGAGAGGTTTAGGGAGAGAATTCCAGAACTTAGGAGCGAGGCAGCTAAAAGCATGGCTACCAATGGTGGAGCAAACAAAATATGGGATGTGCAAGAGGCCAGAATTGGAAGAGGGAGATATCTCGGAGGGTTGTAGGGCTGGAGGAGATTACAGAGATAGGGAGGGGTGAGAACATGCAGAGATTGAAAACAAAGATAAGAATTTTAAAATCGAGACTTTGCTTGACCAGAACCCAATGTAGTCCAGTGAGCATAAGAGTGATAAGCAAACAGGATTTAGTGTGTGTTAGGACACAGGAAGTGGAGTTTAGGCTGACCTCAAGTTTACAAATAGTAGAATGTTGGAGGCCGGCCAGGAGTTCATTGGAATAGCCAAGCCTGGAGGTAACGAAGACATGGATGAGGGTTTCAGCAGCAGATGAGCTGAGGCAGGAGCCGAGTCGGGAAATGATACAGTGGTGGAAACAGGCAGTCTTAGCGATGACACGGATATGAAGCTCACCTTGAGGTAGCATAGGGAACCACGGTTGCAAAAAATCTGGTTTAGTCTCAGATAGTTGCCAGGGAGAGGGACAGAGTCAGAGGCTCGGGAATGGACGGAAAACAATGGCTCAGTCTTCCCAATATTTAATCCGAGGAACTTTCTGCTCATCCACCACTGGATGTCAGACATGCAGTGTGATAATTTAGTCGAGAGAGGTGGTGTTGAGGTAGAACTGGGTGTGATCAGTGTACGTGTGAAAATTAACACTATGTTTTCAGATGGTGCTGCTGAGGGACAGCACGTAGATGAGATACAGGAGGGGAGCCAAGGATAGATCCTTGGAGGAGACCAGAGGTAACTGTGCAGGAGTGGGAAGAGAAGCCATTGCAGGTGATACTCTGTCTAAGATTAGATAAGAATAGAACCAGGAGGGTGCAGTCCCACCCAGTTGGATAACAGTGGAGAGGTGTTGGAGGAGGATGGTGTGAACCGTGTCAGAGGCTGCAGACAGGTGGAGAAGGATGAGGATTTAGCTTTGTCTCAGTTACATAGAATGTCATTTGTCACTTTGATAAGAGCCGTTTCTATACTGTGGCAGGGGCAGAAACCTGATTGGTTGGATTCAAACCTGGAGTTCTGGGAGAGATGGGCGTGGATTTGGAAGACAAAAGGGAGGTTGGAGAAGGCAGCAGCTTGCAAAGATGCTGGGTTCGAGGTTTTTTTTGAGGAAGGGGTGATGATGACAGATTTAAAGCAGATAGTGACAGTGCCTGAAGAGAGAGAACCATTAACAATATCAGGTAACATGGGGAAGTTGGCTGGTCAGCAGTTTAGTGGAAATAGGGTCAACGGAGTAGGAAGTGGGTCTCATGGACAAGATGAGCTCAGCGAGGGCAAGAGGGGAGAAAGATATAGGTTCAGGGCTCAAACAGGGGGGAAATTTAGAGGCAGTTTGGTCTGGTGAGCTCGTGAAAGGGAGGGAAGCAGCAGAAGCAGCTGATTGGATGGTCTCAGCCTCAGTGACAAAGAAGTCCATGAGGTCCTCGCACTTGTTGAGGTGAGGATGGAGGAGACAGGGGAAAGGGAGAGCACTTCAAAAGCAACAAACGTGTGTTAGAGAGATTAAAAAGACTCGACACATTGAGTGTTTAACACAAAACTGATTTATTTGACATTTATCCAGAATATTAACCCGTATAACTGCGCAGGAGCTTATTAACATCGGCAGAAACAGACCCCAATGAACATAGTTCAGTCCTGCATATGATTAACAGCAGAATCCAATCACTGTAGTTACTTGTGAACTCGCTGGTGTCTCAGCAGATGGGATGATCGAGTGAATCTCTTCCCAGACTCTGAGCAGGTGAATGGCCTCTCCCCAGTGTGAACTTGCTGGTGTGACAGTAGGTGGGATGAATTAATGGATCCCTTCCCACACTCGGAGCAGGTGAATGGTCTCTCACCAGTGTGAACTTGCTGGTGCGTCAACAGGGCAGATGACTAAGTGAATCTCTTCCCACACTCAGAGCATGTGAATGGTCTCTTCTCAGAGTGAATGCGCTGGTGTACAGTGAAGTGTTCTGATCGCCTGAACCCAGACCTGCAGTGAGAGCACCTGAACGGTCTCATGTCAGTGTGAACACACCGGAAATTTATAGCAATTCCCACAGTCTGGACATTTAAAAGGTCTCTCCCTAGTGTGAAAGGTGTTTTCTCCTTCCATGTTCAAAATCCTGATATTCAGGTTATGATAAGTTGGGCAACTCAGTCAGATCCTGATGTGACATTTGATTTGAGTTTCTGGCTGCAATTCCTCCCCTTCTAAAACCCTGTGAAATTGATTTAAAACAGAAAAAAAAGAGAGTGTGAGAGAAGCTTGAGGGGAGGGAGAAAAGTTTAAAGCATTGGTCTTAAACCCACACTTTTCACCCTCAAACTGAATGTGAAATTCAATCATGTTATGATCACTATTACCTAGAGGCTCCTTTACTATGAGGTCATTAATTAATCCTGTCTCATTGCACATTACAAGGTCTCGAATAGCCTGTCCTCTGGTTGGCTCTAGAATGTACTGCTCTAAGAAATTGTCCCAAATGCATTCATCTTCCAGGCTACCTTTGCCAATCTGATTTGTCCAATCGATATGTCGATTAAAATCACCTATGATTACTGCAATGCCTTTCTTACAAGCCCACATTATTTCTTCCTGTATACTCTTTTTTTAATTTCCAAAATATACTTTATTCATAAAAATCTGTAAAAAAATACACGACAAAACCGTTCTAAACATCACCAAGTCAAAAATTACAAACAGTGCAAAGGAGGTCAGTTTCCTTCAATACAGGAGTGATTTGCCTCACAACCCTTCAATTTCATTTTTCATGCCATATACAATTTACCACAAACCTAAATTTTCCTGATACAGTTCAAGGGGTTTTCCATGGATCCAGCCCCTCTGTTCAGCTTGGTGGGGGGGACCTTACACAGTGGTCTTTCCCCATTGAGCCTTTGCTGCGGCTGCCCCAAGCATTAGTGTGTCCCTCAGCACGTAGTCCTGGACCTTGGAATGTGCCAGTCTGCAACTCTTGGTCGTGGAATACTCTTTGCGCTGGAAGACCAGCAAGTTTCGGGCAGACCAAAGGGCATCTTTCACCGTATTGATAGTCCTCCTGCAGCAGTTGATGTTTGTCTCGGTGTGCGTCCCTGGGAACAGCCCGTAGAGCACAGACTCCTGTGTTACAGAGCTGCTTGGGATGAACCTCGACAAAAACCACTGCATCTCTTTCCACACCTGCTTTGCAAAGACACATTCCAGAAGGAGGTGGGCAACTGTCTCTTCCCCACCACAGCCACCGCGAGGGCATTGTGCGGAGGGGGTGAGTCTTCGGGTGTGCAGGAAGGATCTGACGGGGAGGGCTCTTCTCACCACCAGCCAAGCTACATCTTGGTGCTTGTTTGAAAGTTCTGGTGATGAGGCATTCCGCCAAATGACTTCAGCAGTCTGCTCAGGGAACCATTCAACAGGATCCACCATCTCCTTTACCTGTAGGGCCTTGAGGACATTCCAAAGAACAAAGAACAGTACAGCACGGGAACAGGCCATTCGGCCCTCCAAGCCTGCGCCGATCTTGATGCCTGCCTAAACTAAAACCTGCTGCACTTCCGGGGTCTGTATCCCTCTATTCCCTTCCTATTCATGTATTTGTCAAGATGCCTCTTAAACGTCTCTATGGTACCTGCTTCCACCACCTACCCCGGCAACAAGTTCCAGGCACTCATCACCCTCTGTGTATAGAACTTGCCTCGCACATCCCCTCTAAACTTTGCCCCTCTCACTTTAAACCTATGTCCCCTAGTAACTGACTCTTTCACCCTGGGAAAAAGCTTCTCACTATCCACTCTGTCCATGCCGCGTATAACTTTGTAAACCTCTATCATGTCACCCCTCCACCTCCGTCATTCCAGTGAAAACAATCCGAGTTTATCCAACCTCTCCTCATAGCTAATGCCCTCCAGACCAGGCAACATCCTGGTAAACCTCTTCTGTACCCTCTCCAAAGCCTCCACATCCTTCTGGTAGTGTGGCGACCAGAATTGCACGCAATATTCTAAGTGTGGCCTAACTAAAGTTCTGTACAGCTGCAGCATGACTTGCCTATTTTTATACTCTATGCCCCGACCAATGAAGGCAAGCATGCCGTATGCCTTCTTGACTACCTTATCCACCTGCGTTGCCACTTTCAGTGACCTGTGGACCTGTACGCCCAGATCTCTCTGCCTGTCAATACTCCTAAGGGTTCTGCCATTTACTGTATACTTCCCACCTGCATTAGACCTTCCAAAATGCATTACCTCACATTTGTCCGAATTAAACTCCATCTGCCATTTCTCCGCCCAAGTCTCCAACCGATCTATATCCTGCTGTATCCTCTGACAATGCTCATCACTGTCCGCAACTCCACCAACCTTTGTGTCGTCCGCAAACTTACTAATCAGGCCAGCTACATTTTCCTCCAAATCATTTATATATACTACAAACAGCAAAGGTCCCAGCACTGATCCCTGCGGAACACCACTAGTCACATCCCTCCATTCAGAAAAGCACCCTTCCACTGCTACCCTCTGTCTTCTATGACCTAGCCAGTTCTTTTTTTTTAGAGATACAGCACTGAAACAGGCCCTTCGGCCCACCGAGTCTGTGCCGAACATCAACCACCCATTTATACTAATCCTACACTAATCCCATATTTCTACCAAACATCCCCACCTGTCCCTATATTTCCCTACCACCTACCTATACTAGTGACAATTTATAATGGCCAATTTACCTATCAACCTGCAAGTCTTTTGGCTTGTGGGAGGAAACCGGAGCACCCGGAGAAAACCCACGCAGACACAGGGAGAACTTGCAAACTCCACACAGGCAGTACCCGGAATCGAACCCGGGTCCCTGGAGCTGTGAGGCTGCGGTGCTAACCACTGCGCCACTGTGTTCTGTATCCATCTTGCCAGCTCCCCTCTGATCCCATGTGACTTCACCTTTTGTACCAGTCTGCCATGAGGGACCTTGTCAAAGGCTTTACTGAAGTCCATATAGATAACATCCACTGCCCTTCCTTCATCAATCATCTTTGTCACTTCCTCAAAAAACTCAATCAAATTAGTAAGACACGACCTCCCCTTCACAAAACCATGCTGCCTCTTGCTAATAAGTCCATGTGTTTCCAAATGGGAGTAAATCCTGTCCCAAAGAATCCTCTCTAATAATTTTCCTACCACTGACGTAAAACTCACCGGCCTATAATTTCCTGGATTGTCCTTGCTACCCTTCTTAAACAAAGGAACAACATTGGCTATTCTCCAGTCCTCTGGGACCTCACCTGTAGCCAATGAGGATGCAAAGATTTCTGTCAAGGCCCCAGCAATTTCTTCCCTTGCCTCCCTCAGTATTCTGGGGTAGATCCCATCAGGCCCTGGGGACTTATCTACCTTCATGCTTTGCAAGACATCCAACACCTCCTCCTTTTTGATAGTGAGATGACTGAGACTATCTACACTCCCTTCCCTAGGCTCACCATCCACCAAGTCCTTCTCCTTGGTGAATACTGATGCAAAGTACTCATTTAGTACCTCGCCCATTTCCGTGCAGACCACTGCCTGATGGATCGGAGGTCAAAGGTGTTTTTCTGCAGAAACTGTTCCATGAAGGATAGGTGGTACGGCACAGTCCAACTGGATGGAGCGTTCCGCGGCAATGTGACCAGGCCCATCCTTCGCAACACCGGGGACAGATAGAACCTCAGCACATAGTGACACTTGGAGTTTGCGTACTGGAGGTCTACACACAGCTTAATGCAGCTGCACACGAAGGTAGTCATCAGGATGAGGGCGACGTTGGGTACATTTTCCCGCCCTTATCCAGAGGTTTTAACATTGTGTCCCTCCGGACCCGGTCCATATTGGATCCCCAGATGAAGTGGAAAATGGCTCGGGTGACCGCCACAGAGCAGGAGTGGGGTATGGGCCAGACCTGCACCACGTACAGCAACAACGTGAGCGCCTCGCACCTGATGACTAGGTTCTTACCCACAATGGAGAGAGATCGCTGCCCCCACATGCTCAGCTTGTGTTGTACCTTGGCTACTCGCTTCTCCCATGTTTTGGTGCACGCCCCGGCCCTTCCGAACCATATCCCCAGCACCTTCAGGGAGGCTGACCTGACGGTGAAGGGGACAAAGGATCGGTCAGTCCAGTTCACAGAATCAGAATCACAGAATAATACAGTGCAGAAGAGGCCCTTCGGCCCATCGAGTCTGCACCGATGCATTAAAGACACCTCACCTGTCTAACTAATCCCATTTGCCAGCACTTGGCCCATAGCCTTGAATGTTATGACGTGCCAAGTGCTCATCCAGGTACTTTTTAAAGGATGTGAGGCAACCCGCCTCTACCACCCTCCCAGGCAGGGCATTCCAGACTGTCAGCACCCTCTGGGTAAAGAAGTTCTTCCTCAAATCCCCCTTAAACCTCCTGCCCCTCACCTTAAACTTGTGACCCCTCGTAACAGTTCCCAAAGAACATGGCCTCGCTCTTGCCGTGGTTAACTTTGGCTCCCGAGGCCAGTTCGAACTGGTCGCAGATGCTCATCAGTCTGCGCACGGACAGCGGATCCGAGCAGAAGACAGCGACGTCATCCATGTACAGGGAGGTTTTAACCTGAGTGCCTCCACTGCCTGGGATTGTCACCCCTCTTATGCTCACATCCTTCCGAATAGACTCAGCAAAGGGTTCAATACAGCAAACAAACAAGACCGGGGAGAGAGGACAGCCCTGTCTGACTCCAGATTGGATTGGGAAACTTTCCGATTCCCACCCATTGATAGAGACTGCGCTACTGATATTTGTGTAGAGCAGTTTGATCCAATTGCCGATTCCCTCCCCAAACCCCATTTTGGAAAGCACGTCCATCATGTAGGTGTGCGATATCTTCCTGTATACTCTATCCTACAGTGTAGCAACTGTTAGGGGGCCTATAAACTACTGCCACAAATTACTTCTTGCCTTTGCTATTTCTTATCTCTACCTAAACTGATTCTGCATTGTGATCTTTAGAACTAAGGTCATCTCTCACTATTCTACTAATGACAGGGGCAGTGAACAGGAGAGGGATGGGGGAATCACCAGTGTTTGTGTTTTTACAATGCGGTATAAACAGATGGTGAGACACAGAGAGAAATAGAGGGAGAGAAAGAGATTGAAATGATAGGTTAAACACAGAGGGAGAGAGACAGGCTCTGGATTTGCAGTGTTTAGTGACTGCCCAGCTCCCAACCTCCTCCCACCTTCTCACCCCCTTCCCATAGGTCTGATGTGTAAAGATGAATCCTAGGACAATGATAAGGAATTAGCACCTTAATGGCAGTTTTAAAGAGAGTTTAGCAGCTTCTAGACAGACCGGGGCCTGGTCATGTCACTGTCCTCCTATTGATTCGCTGAAAGATGCAGCAAATGTTCTCAACAATGACCTTGTATGGATAAATTCACACTTCATCAAAAAGCAGCTCTCTGGAATGTCCCTGGTCAAAGCAGCCATGGTACCTGGATTAACATGACAATGGGCAAGATCTCAGCTCCTAATAGACTCTCTCACATTTTAAATCTGTTCCCTCTTTACAGTCTCTGGGTTTATAGTGGGGGATGTGTAAATGATGCTGAGATTGTCCATGTTAGTGAGTGACAGAGAGGAAAGGAGCCCTGGGCTATTGATGTGTCTTCTATTTTAAAAAGTCTTTGTTTTGTTTTCATCAATGTTTCATTTCTCTCTCTCCAGGAGATTTTGTAGAAGCTGCAACATGTCGATACAGAGAGTGTGTGTGTGTGTGTTTTGACAAGAGGAATCCTTGGACAAGAGCTTCCTCCAGAGGGGAATCATCGTAAAGATATGTGTTTCTCTGTGTCACTTATTCTTACCTCCAGAGAAAAAGGTTTTGTGTTTTCGGGGGTTTGAAATATTTTCACAAGAAGGTGGAGGGGGAGGGGGCCTAAGAAACACAAAGGTTGAGAACCGCTGCTCCAGAGCGCCCAATGTAACCTGTATATTTCACCCTCTCTATCTCTTCCTGCATCTTTATCTCTGGACCTCCCTCTGCTCTCAGCCTCTCCACATCTGCCATTATATCTCAGTATCTTTCTTCAAATCCCCATCTGTGTATCACTATCTCTCGACATCCTTTATATCTATGCCTCTCTATATTTCTACAAGTTCTTAATCTCTTTTTTTTCTCTCTCACTGTATGTCATCTTTTTAGCCCTTCTGACTCTGTCAATCTCAATATCTCACATCAGAACTGATGAAAGCTCACAGACATGAAACATTAACTGTTTCTCTACACAGATGCTGCCTGACGTGTTGAGTATTTCTAGCACTTTCTATTTTTATTTCAAATTTCCAGAATTCGCAGTATTTTGCTTTCATTTATCTCAGTATCTCTGCCTCCTGCTCTCAGTTCCTATCACTGGTTTCTGTAATTCTCTCTTCCTCTCTCTTTATTTCTCTCTCACTCAGTTCTGTCCATCTCCCTGGATCTCTGGTTTCTTTGTCTCAGTGCTTCTCACTGGGGGAGATTTGGACTCAGTGCCCTCGTGTTGTACAGGTGATAATGGAATGGGATCCTGTTTCCACCTCTCCGGAATTGACACATGTTGATGTAAAAACAGCGGGGAGATGTGAAACAAATGGCCAGTTCACAACCACCCTCTCTGTGTGTCTGCTCCCTGCCTGTCTCTGCCTCTCCCTTGTGGGCAAATGGATTAGCCATGACCTAACATTGGTGGGACAGGCTCGAAGGGTTGAATGGCCTCCCCCATCCCGGTCCTGTGCGACCCAATGTTTCTGTGTGTCTGTTCCCTTTTCAGGAGGAGGGGTCACCAAGCTCAGAGTGAGATTCCCAGTTTACTGATGGGGGTGGGGGGGCGCAGTGGAGGGATGGGAGAGACACCTTTTTGCAGTGAAGGATATATCTGGGGCTGGGATCACCCTGTGCATGAAGGGCCAGTATTCCAGTGAGCCCCTGCATGTCTTTGCTCTATGTTGCTGCACCACATCCCCTACCCCCCACCCCCCCCCCCTCCACCCCTTCGATTGTTTGGACATGATTTCAAGGTGCAGGGGTGTGGAGACATTTTGATTTGGAAGCATTTTATAGATTCACAGCTGCTTATCTCGACAGGAATTAAAGGAAATTAAAGAATCAGACAGGGTCTGTTCACAGGGAGGGGGGAATTAGACAGGGTCTGTTCACAGGGAGGGGGGAATTAGACAGGGTCTGTTCACAGGGAGGGGGGAATTAGACAGGGTCTGTTCACAGGGAGGGGGGAATTAGACAGGGTCCATTCACAGGGAGGGGGGAGTTAGACAGGGTCCATTCACAGGGAGGGGGGAATTAGACAGGGTCTGTTCACAGGGAGGGGGGAATTAGACAGGGTCTGTTCACAGGGAGGGGGGAATTAGACAAGGTCCATTCACAGGGAGGGGGGAATTAGACAGGGTCTGTTCACAGGGAGGGGGGAGTTAGACAGGGTCCATTCACAGGGAGGGGGGAATTAGACAGGGTCTGTTCACAGGGAGGGGGGAATTAGACAGGGTCCATTCACAGGGAGGGGGGAATTAGACAGGGTCCGTTCACAGGGAGGGGGGAATTAGACAGGGTCCATTCACAGGGAGGGGGGAATTAGACAGGGTCCGTTCACAGGGAGGGGGGAATTAGACAGGGTCTGTTCACAGGGAGGGGGGAATTAGACAGGGTCCATTCACAGGGAGGGGGGAATTAGACAGGGTCTGTTCACAGGGAGGGGGGAATTAGACAGGGTCCATTCACAGGGAGGGGGGAATTAGACAGGGTCCATTCACAGGGAGGGGGGAATTAGACAGGGTCCGTTCACAGGGAGGGGGGAATTAGACAGGGTCTGTTCACAGGGAGGGGGGAATTAGACAGGGTCTGTTCACAGGGAGGGGGGAATTAGACAGGGTCCATTCACAGGGAGGGGGGAATTAGACAGGGTCCGTTCACAGGGAGGGGGGAGTTAGACTGGGTCCCTTCACAGGGAGGGGGGAATTAGACAGGGTCCCTTCACAGGGAGGGGGGAATTAGACAGGGTCCGTTCACAGGGAGGGGGGAGTTAGACTGGGTCCCTTCACAGGGAGGGGGGAATTAGACAGGGTCCATTCACAGGGAGGGGGGAATTAGACAGGGTCCATTCACAGGGAGGGGGGAATTAGACAGGGTCCATTCACAGGGAGGGGGGAATTAGACAGGTCCGTTCACAGGGAGGGGGGAATTAGACAGGGTCCATTCACAGAGAGGGGGGGAATTAGACAGGGTCTGTTCACAGGGAGGGGGGAATTAGACAGGGTCCATTCACAGAGAGGGGGGGAATTAGACAGGGTCCGTTCACAGGGAGGGGGGAATTAGACAGGGTCCATTCACAGAGAGGGGGGGAATTAGACAGGGTCCGTTCACAGGGAGGGGGGAATTAGACAGGGTCCATTCACAGAGAGGGGGGGAATTAGACAGGGTCTGTTCACAGGGAGGGGGGAGTTAGACAGGGTCCATTCACAGGGAGGGGGCAATTAGACAGGGTCCGTTCACAGGGAGGGGGGAATTAGACAGGGTCCATTCACAGAGAGGGGGGGAATTAGACAGGGTCTGTTCACAGGGAGGGGGGAATTAGACAGGGTCTGTTCACAGAGAGGGGGGAATTAGACAGGGTCTGTTCACAGTGAGGGGGGAATTAGACAAGGTGTGTTCACAGGGAGGGGGGAATTAGACAGGGTCTGTTCACAGGGAGGGGGGAATTAGACAGGGTCTGTTCACAGGGAGGGTGGAATTAGACAGGGTCTGTTCACAAGGAGGGGGGAATTAGACAAGGTCTGTTGACAGGGAAGGGGAATTAGACAGGGTCCGTTCACAGAGAGGGGGGAGTTAGACAGGGTTCGTTCACAGAGAGGGGAGAATTAGACAGGGTCTGTTCACAGGGAGGGGGGAATTAGACAAGGTCTGTTGACAGGGAAGGGGAATTAGACAGAGTCTGTTCACAGGGAGGGGGAATTAGACAGGGTCTGTTGACAGGGAGGGGGAATTAGACAGAGTCTGTTCACAGGGAGGGGGGAATGAGACAGGGTCTGTTCACAGGGAGGGGGGAATTAGAGAGGGTCTGTTCACAGGGAGGAGGAATTAGACAGGGTCTGTTGACAGGGAAGGGGAATTAGACAGAGTCTGTTCACAGGGAGGGGGGAATTAGACAGGGTCCGTTCACAGAGAGGGGGTAATTAGACAGAGTCTGTTCTCAGGGAGGGGGGAATTAGACAGGGTCCGTTCACAGAGAGGGGGTAATTAGACAGAGTCTGTTCTCAGGGAGGGGGAATCAGACAGGGTCTGTTCAGAGGGAGGGGGGGAATTAGACAGAGTCTGTTCACAGGGAGGGGGGATTTAGACAGGGTCTGTTCACAGGGAGGGGGGAATTAGACAGGGTCTGTTCACAGAGAGGGGGGAATTAGACAGGGTCTGTTCACAGTGAGGGGGGAATTAGACAAGGTGTGTTCACAGGGAGGGGGGAATTAGACAGGGTCTGTTCACAGGGGGGGGGGGGAATTAGACAGGGTCTGTTCACAGGGAGGGTGGAATTAGACAGGGTCTGTTCACAGGGAGGGTGGAATTAGACAGGGTCTGTTCACAGGGAGGGGGGAATTAGACAGGGTCTGTTCACAGAGAGGGGGGAATTAGACAGGGTCTGTTCACATGGAGGGGGGGGGAATTCGACAGCGTCTGTTCACAGAGAGGGGGGAATTAGACAGGGTCTGTTCACAGGGAGGGAGCAATTAGACAGGGTCTGTTCACAGAGAGGGGGGAATTAGACAGGGTCTGTTCACAGGGAGGGGGGAATTAGAGGGTCTGTTCACAGGGAGGGGGGGAATTAGACAGGGTCTGTTCACAGGGAGGGGTTATTAGACAGGGTCTGTTCACAGGGAGGGGGGAATTCGAGAGGGTCTGTTCACAGGGAGGGGGAATTAGACAGGGTCTGTTCACAGGGAGGGGGGAATTAGACAAGGTCTGTTCACAGGGAGGGGAGAATTAGACAGCGTCTGTTCACAGGGAGGGAGCAATTAGACAGGGTCTGTTCACAGGGAAGGGGGAATTAGACAGGGTCTGTTCACAGGGAGGGGGAATTAGACAGGGTCTGTTCACAGGGAGGGGGGAATTAGACAAGGTCTGTTCACAGTGAGGGGGGTATTAGACAGTGTCTGTTCACAGGGAGGGGGGAATTAGACAAGGTCTGTTCACAGGGAGGGGGGAATTAGACAGCGTCTGTTCACAGGGAGGGAGGAATTAGACAGGGTCTGTTCACAGGGAGGGGGGAATTAGACAAGGTCTGTTCACAGGGAGGGGGGAATTAGACAGGGTCTGTTCACAGGGAGGGGGAATTAGACAGGGTCTGTTCACAGGGAGGGGGGAATTAGACAAGGTCTGTTCACAGGTAGGGGGGAATTAGACAGCATCTGTTCACAGGGAGGGAGGAATTAGACAGGGTCTGTTCACAGGGAGGGAGGAATTAGACAGGGTCTGTTCACAGGGAGGGGGGAATTAGACAAGGTCTGTTCACAGGGAGGGGGGAATTAGACAGCGTCTGTTCACAGGGAGGGAGGAATTAGACAGGGTCTGTTCACAGGGAGGGGGAATTGGACAGCATCTGTTCACAGGGAGGGAGCAATTAGACAGGGTCTGTTCACAGGGAGGGGGGAATTAGACAGGGTCTGTTCACAGGGAGGGGGAATTCGACAGGGTCTGTTCACAGGGAGGGGGGAATTAGACAAGGTCTGTTCACAGTGAGGGGGGTATTAGACAGTGTCTGTTCACAGGGAGGGGGAATTAGACAGGGTCTGTTCACAGGGAGGGGGAATTAGTCAGGGTCTGTTCACAGGGAGGGGGGAATTAGACAAGGTCTGTTCACAGGGAGGGGGGAATTGGACAGAGTCTCTTCACAGGGAGGGGGGAATTGGACAGAGTCAGTTCACAGGGAGGGGGGAATTAGACAGGGTCTCTTCACAGGGAGGGGGGAATTAGACAGGGTCTCTTCACAGGGAGGGGGGAATTGGACAGAGTCTGTTCACAGGGAGGGGGGAATTAGAAAGGGTCTGTTCACAGGGAGGGGGAATTAGACAGGGTCTGTTCACAGAGAGGGGGGAATTAGACAGGGTCTGTTCACAGGGAGGGGGGGAATTAGACAGGGTCTGTTCACAGGGAGGGGTTATTAGACAGGGTCTGTTCACAGGGAGGGGGAATTAGACAGGGTCTGTTCACAGGGAGGGGGGAATTAGACAGGGTCTGTTCACAGGGAGGGGGAATTAGAAAGGGTCTGTTCACAGGGAGGGGGAATTAGACAGGGTCTGTTCACAGGGAGG
Organism: Heterodontus francisci; assembly: GCF_036365525.1. Lineage (NCBI taxonomy): Eukaryota > Metazoa > Chordata > Chondrichthyes > Heterodontiformes > Heterodontidae > Heterodontus > Heterodontus francisci. The sequence continues at coordinate 24,889,580 of NC_090404.1, forward strand.
GGGGAATTAGACAAGGTCTGTTCACAGGGAGGGGGGAATTAGACAGCGTCTGTTCACAGGGAGGGGGGAATTAGACAGGGTCTGTTCACAGGGAGGGGGAATTGGACAGCATCTGTTCACAGGGAGGGAGCAATTAGACAGGGTCTGTTCACAGGGAGGGGGGAATTAGACAGGGTCTGTTCACAGGGAGGGGGGAAATAGACAGGGTCTGTTCACAGGGAGGGGGGATTAGACAGGGTCTGTTCACAGGGAGGGGGGAATTAGACAGGGTCTGTTCACAGGGAGGGGGGAATTAGACAGGGTCTGTTCACAGGGAGGGGGAATTAGTCAGGATCTGTTCACAGGGAGGGGGGAATTAGACATGGTCTGTTCACAGGGAGGGGGGAATTGGACAGAGTCTGTTCACAGGGAGGGGGGAATTAGACAGGGTCTGTTCACAGGGAGGGGGGAATTAGACAAGGTCTGTTCACAGGGAGGGGGGAATTAGACAGCGTCTGTTCACAGGGAGGGAGGAATTAGACAGGGTCTGTTCACAGGGAGGGGGAATTGGACAGCATCTGTTCACAGGGAGGGAGCAATTAGACAGGGTCTGTTCACAGGGAGGGGGGAATTAGACAGGGTCTGTTCACAGGGAGGGGGAATTCGACAGGGTCTGTTCACAGGGAGGGGGGAATTAGACAAGGTCTGTTCACAGTGAGGGGGGTATTAGACAGTGTCTGTTCACAGGGAGGGGGAATTAGACAGGGTCTGTTCACAGGGAGGGGGAATTAGTCAGGGTCTGTTCACAGGGAGGGGGGAATTAGACAAGGTCTGTTCACAGGGAGGGGGGAATTGGACAGAGTCTCTTCACAGGGAGGGGGGAATTGGACAGAGTCAGTTCACAGGGAGGGGGGAATTAGACAGGGTCTCTTCACAGGGAGGGGGGAATTAGACAGGGTCTCTTCACAGGGAGGGGGGAATTGGACAGAGTCTGTTCACAGGGAGGGGGGAATTAGAAAGGGTCTGTTCACAGGGAGGGGGAATTAGACAGGGTCTGTTCACAGAGAGGGGGGAATTAGACAGGGTCTGTTCACAGGGAGGGGGGGAATTAGACAGGGTCTGTTCACAGGGAGGGGTTATTAGACAGGGTCTGTTCACAGGGAGGGGGAATTAGACAGGGTCTGTTCACAGGGAGGGGGGAATTAGACAGGGTCTGTTCACAGGGAGGGGGAATTAGAAAGGGTCTGTTCACAGGGAGGGGGAATTAGACAGGGTCTGTTCACAGGGAGGGGGGAATTAGACAAGGTCTGTTCACAGGGAGGGGGGAATTAGACAGCGTCTGTTCACAGGGAGGGGGGAATTAGACAGGGTCTGTTCACAGGGAGGGGGAATTGGACAGCATCTGTTCACAGGGAGGGAGCAATTAGACAGGGTCTGTTCACAGGGAGGGGGGAATTAGACAGGGTCTGTTCACAGGGAGGGGGGAAATAGACAGGGTCTGTTCACAGGGAGGGGGGATTAGACAGGGTCTGTTCACAGGGAGGGGGGAATTAGACAGGGTCTGTTCACAGGGAGGGGGGAATTAGACAGGGTCTGTTCACAGGGAGGGGGAATTAGTCAGGGTCTGTTCACAGGGAGGGGGGAATTAGACATGGTCTGTTCACAGGGAGGGGGGAATTGGACAGAGTCTGTTCACAGGGAGGGGGGAATTAGACAGGGTCTGTTCACAGGGAGGGGGAATTAGTCAGGGTCTGTTCACAGGGAGGGGGGAATTAGACATGGTCTGTTCACAGGGAGGGGGGAATTGGACAGAGTCTGTTCACAGGGAGGGGGGAATTAGACAGGGTCTGTTCACCGGGAGGGGGAATTAGACGGAGTCTGTTCACAGGGAGGGGGGAATTAGACAGGGTCTGTTCACAGGGAGGGGGGAATTAGACAGGGTCTGTTCACAGGGAGGGGGAATTAGAAAGGGTCTGTTCACAGGGAGGGGGAATTAGACAGGGTCTGTTCACAGGGAGGGGGGAATTAGACAAGGTCTGTTCACAGGGAGGGGGGAATTAGACAGCGTCTGTTCACAGGGAGGGGGGAATTAGACAGGGTCTGTTCACAGGGAGGGGGAATTGGACAGCATCTGTTCACAGGGAGGGAGCAATTAGACAGGGTCTGTTCACAGGGAGGGGGAATTAGACAGGGTCCGTTCACAGGGAGGGGGGAATTAGACAGGGTCTGTTCACAGGGAGGGGGGATTAGACAGGGTCTGTTCACAGGGAGGGGGGAATTAGACAGGGTCTGTTCACAGGGAGGGGGGAATTAGACAGGGTCTGTTCACAGGGAGGGGGAATTAGTCAGGGTCTGTTCACAGGGAGGGGGGAATTAGACATGGTCTGTTCACAGGGAGGGGGGAATTGGACAGAGTCTGTTCACAGGGAGGGGGGAATTAGACAGGGTCTGTTCACAGGGAGGGGGAATTAGTCAGGGTCTGTTCACAGGGAGGGGGGAATTGGACATGGTCTGTTCACAGGGAGGGGGGAATTGGACAGAGTCTGTTCACAGGGAGGGGGGAATTAGACAGGGTCTGTTCACCGGGAGGGGGAATTAGACGGAGTCTGTTCACAGGGAGGGGGGAATTAGACAGGGTCCGTTCACAGGGAGGGGGGAATTAGACAGGGTCTGTTCACAGGGAGGGGGGAATTAGACAGGGTCTGTTCACAGGGAGGGGGGAATTAGACAAGGTCTGTTCACAGGGAGGGGGGAATTAGACAGGGTCTGTTCACAGGGAGGGGGAATTAGACAGGGTCTGTTCACAGGGAGGGGGGAATTAGACAGGGTCTGTTCACAGGGAGGGGGAATTCGACAGGGTCTGTTCACGGGGAGGGGGGAATTAGACAGGGTCTGTTCACAGGGAGGGGGGTATTAGACAGGGTCTGTTCACAGAGAGGGGGAATTAGACAGGGCATGTCCACAGGGTAGGGTAACTATGTAGTGGGGTCTTTTCAGAGAGGTGGATTATTCTACAGGGGAGGGGATTGTCCACAAGGGAGAGTAATTAGTTGTGAGGGTTCTTGGTTCTGTTCAAAGGGGAGGATAATCTGACTGAGGGAATATTTGTGGGACGGGCTTGTTCTTGGGGCATCGTGGGCATTAAAGTCCAGTCACTCCCACACACAGTGGGGGAAGCTCTGTTGTACCAGGCAGTGCCTCACTGTCCCAACACAGAGTTCAGAGACACACTAAAACGAACACCCAGTCCCACAACTCTTGCCTGGGTATTCTGCTGTAGAGAGGCAACTTCACCAGCTTTGAAGTTAAGGAGGTGGTTTGTGGTCACCTCCTCATAGCAGACGTAATGTACAAAAATGCTCCACTCCAGTTAATCAACGTGTATGGCCCAGTTCAAAACAGTGAGTGGCTGACTGTTCTCCAGCAGCTCCCACGGCTGCGACGCCTGGACAACGTATGTTAGCCAAGAGCGACATCTCAACTCATTCCATCTTCGCTGCCTCCGGAGAATCCTTGGCATCAGGTGGCAGGACCGTATCTCCAACACAGAAGTCCTCGAGGTGGCCAACATCCCCAGCTTATACACCCTACTGAGCCAGCAGCGCTTGAGATGGCTTGGCCATGTGAGCCGCATGGAAGATGGCAGGATCCCCAAGGACACATTGTACAGCGAGCTCGTCACTGGTACCAGACCCACCGGCCGTCCATGTCTCCGCTATAAAGACGTCTGCAAACGCGACATGAAATCCTGTGACATTGATCACAAGTCGTGGGAGTCAGTTGCCAGAGATCGCTAGAGCTGGCGGGCAGCCATAAAGGCGGGGCTAAAGAGTGGCGAGTCGAAGAGACTTAGCAGTTGGCAGGAAAAAAGACAGAAATGCAAGGGGAGAGCCAACTGTGTAACAGCCTCAACAACCAATTTTATCTGCAGCACCTGTGCAAGAGTCTGTCACTCTAGAATTGGCCTTTATAGCCACTCCAGGCGCTGCTCCACAAACCACTGAGCACCTCTAGGTACTTACCCATTGTCTCTCGAGTTAAGGAGGCCAAAGAAGATTTCACAAAACAAGTAACAAAGATTAACCAGGCTATTCAGTGATTGACTGTAAATCAGCACTAATGGATGCTGAGTATTAATTACAGCAGGGACCGGAGTCTGAGGTTATAAATTGGTGAGTTTATTTTCAGAGTAATTCCTTCAATATCTGACATGTTAACAGCTGTGAACAGCCTGTCTATCAAACAGCTCAAGTCTGCTGGTGCTTACAAACATTCAGAACTTAAACAGCCTCGTTCTCGAACTAAAGAACAGACTTTCTCCTGTCAATATAGAGCTGCAGGATTGGCCTGTGATCTGTTTATTGTTCATCTTTTGTTCAGTACATTTACTGAGTGGATTTAAATTGAAAACGAGGTTTGCAGACATGATGGTCTAGTCACACATGAATGAGAGATGCTGTGGGGCACACGCTCAGTCCAAGAGGGGCAACTGACATCAGAAATAAACCCCAACTGTCAGAATGAACATAGTTCAGTCCTGGGTGTGATTTACAGCAGCAACAGCAGAATCCAACCCCTGTAATCATCCGTGGACTCACTGGTGTGTCAGAAGGTTGGATAAATGCATGAATCCCTTCCCACATGAAGCAGGTGAATGGCCTCTCCCCAGTGTACATTGAGTTGGCTTGGTCGCCTAAACCCAGTCCCACAGAGAGAGCACCTGAATGGTCTCTCATCAGTGTGAAAACATTGATGAATCATCAGCTCAGCGGAACTTTTATAGCAATTCCCAGAGCCTGGACATTTAAAAGGTCTCTCATCAGTGTGAACTCGCTGGTGTGTCAGCAGGGAGAATGACTGAGTGAATCCCTTACCACAGTCAGAGCAGGTGAACGACCTCTCTCCAGTGGCACTGTGTGGGTGAGTTTCCAGTTCAGACATTTCCATGGCTTCTCCCCAGTGTGACTGCTCTTGTGTTTTGACAGCCAGCTGATGGGCTGAAGCCTCGTCCACACACGGAACACGTGTATGGTTTCTCCCCATTGTGAACAAGGGTTTTTGCTTCCATGTTCAAAGGCCAATGATGTTCAGATCCTGACGAACGGAATGGCTCCGTCAGATCTTGACGTGATGTTTTGTTTGATTTTCCCATCCACAAATCCTTTCCTTCTTACCCTGTAAAAATGAATTTAAAACAGAAAAAAGGGAGTGAGAGAGAACCCACAAATGACACAAAGACTGGTTGTGAAATTGAGCTGAATGAATCTGGTAATTTGTCAGACCAGAACAGAGAGTGGGCGGAGCTTCAGGGTCCCAGTGACCTGGAGAGAAAATCATTGACTCATTGATTTTATTCTCATTCTGCACACAGGTGCTGGAGAACTGAACTCAGTCTTATGAAAGTGCTTTTTTTTTGTTAAAATATTTTTTGAGGAATTCATTGTCAAGCTGAAGAAATGTTGGACCAGTTTTATTCCCCAAGAGGGCACTGAAAGAACTAGTTGGGCAACAATGTTTACTGCTTGTTACATGATGCAAGTTGAAAGTAGAACAAAAACTCTGGTAACAGGGGAAGATGTCGGCAGAGAAGTCAGTCACGCACCCTGATAGGACAAGCCCAGGGGCAGAAGCGCACCTGAGAGAGCAGAAAACTCGCAAGCTTTTGGTTGTCGTGTCAGTGTTTTATACCTTCTGGAGCAGACGGCTGATAAAGTGAGCCTGCTGCTGAAGAAGTGTAGGAAGGAGACAAGACCACAACCCAGCTCGCTTTCCAGCACCTCTAAAAGACCCTGAGAAATCCACTGTGTCAATTCATCTCGTCCCCTGTCTTTGAAGAAAAGTCTGCTAAATTCACTTCTCAACGCCGCCTGAAAAGAAATGTTCTAACAAATCTCAGTGACCCGTCTACGTGTACTCGGAAGTTAGACTGTATGTCAGTTTTGGAACAACATATCTGATCTGCTGTTTTCTTCAAAAATAAGCAGGTAATCAGCCCAAGTTTTTTTTTTGTCTGTAACAGAGCTCTGAACTAAAATCCCTTTAATTTTTCCAGTGAACCGCTGTATGTATGTGTGTGTATGTGAGTGTGTGTGAGATGGGCTAAGGTAAAAAAGGGGACTTTAATATTTCAATCTGTGTGTTTATGCTTTACTTCATAACTGGCTAAGACTTGATTTATAATAAACTGATAATTGTTGTTCATTAAAGCAACCTCATTAGTGTGTTATATTCTGGGAAAAAATAAAATCTATGATTGACTGTATCGGTAAGTGGAAAAATTTAAAATATATGTTGTGACCTGTGGAGAAGTGGGACTAGAATAAACAGTGCACTCCTCCCGCCTCAGTCATAACATATATAACTGGGGGCTCTCTTGCCGGGATAAACCAACACCAACAATGTACAATTTTAAGTGGGGTAATAATAAAAGAAAAATAATTATAAAAAAAACAGATTTCCTTGTGCAATATAATAGGTTACTCTATCAGAATGTCTTTAACAGTTGCTGCAACCTTTCTGGGGAAGGAGGATGTATCCCTGAGTGATTTGAGACACTTAACCCAGGTGAAACTAAAGGATTTGGCAGAACTGTTAGAGTTAAAACCAGGGGCTAAGAAAACAGACATAATTGCAGTAATAGCCCAACATTTCAATTGGAAGGTGGCGGCAAACTAGATGGTAGTTGAGTTGAATTAACTAAAATTCAGTTGCAATTGGAAATGAAATATTTGACCTACAATTTCAAATGGAGCAAGCAGAGCAGCTGGAAAGAGGAGAAGGAAGGGAATTCGAATTTAAAAAGCTGGAACTAAGATAAAGGGGTGGTCTTGACTCCAAGGAAAATACTGGTGAGGAAAGATCTGACCAGCCCAGGACCCAGTGGAGAGCTGTTTAAATTTGTGCAAGCTGTTCCGAGGTTTGAGGAAAGGGACGTAGAGGCACTTTTCACTTTATTTTTTGAAAAGATGGACAAACAGATGAAGTGGCCAAAGGAAAGCTGGACAATGCTTATGCAAAGCAGATTGATGGACAGAGCTCATGAAGTTTATGCCATGCTTTCTGAGGAGGTTTCTGCACATGAGATGGCAAAAAAGGCTATTCTAACTGTGTATGAGTTAGTCCCTGAAGTTTACCGACAGAAATTTTGGAACCTCCAGTGTTTTGTCTGGGCAGACTGAGAGAGAATTTGAGAGGGTAAAGCAAATTAATTTTGATTGTTGTATATGGGCAGTAAAAATGGAGGCTATGTATGAGAACCTTAGGGAAAGAATTCTCCTAGAAGAATTTAAGAATTCACTCCCTCCGTTAGTAAGAACCCCCGTAGAGAACCAGAAGGTTTGAACAGCCAGACAAGCAGCAGAAATTGCTGATGGTTTTGTGCTTGTGTATAGGTCCAAACCCTTAACCCATCACCCTCACAAACCTGAGGACAGAAAGTGGGAGAGTGAAAGGAAGGCAAATAGCCGGGGACAAGAAGGGATTGCTGGGAACGGCCTGGGATCTCATCCTGAGGCCAGAAAGAAAGAAGCTGAGGGTGGAACTGAGGTCTGAATGCCTAAGTGTTGCCATTGTCACCAGGTGGGACATCTTTGTGCAGAATGCTGGAAATTGCAGGGTAAACCCATGGGACTTATTGGGATACACAAAGCCAGTGCAGTGTAGATACCAAGAGTACAGCAAATCAGGCTATAGCTCTGACTGCAGCTATAAGGCCAAGCACAAAAACCAATGTGAGTGCAGAGGTTGTGAATAAGATACCTGAGAGTAATAGGAATTATTGTCAAAAGGAAAAGTAACTCCTTATTCCTCAAGTGAGGGAGGTAAACCTGAAGTTATATGTAGGGATACAGGAGCTACCCAAACTCTTTTGCTGCTGGAAGGCAGAACATTTCCACCAGAAAACGCACTGAATGCCAAGGTTTTAGTGAATGGTATTGACAGGGAGTATATACTCATACCTTTGCATCAGGTGCATCTAGAGTGTGAATTAATGTCTGGAGTGGTAACTGTAGGAGTTATCCATAGTTTTCCAGTAGACGGAGTTGACTTATTTCTGGGGAATGATTTGGCTGCAGCGAAAGTAGTGGCTTCTCCAGTAGTCACGGAAAAAACAAGTGAAGTTAAAGAGACAGAACAGTTACAGGAAAAGGTTCCAGGAACTTTTCCTTCATGTGTAGTAACCCGAGCAATGGCTAAACAAGTTCCATCATCGTAGGTAAAATTGGAATCACAGACAGATAGCCAAAGATCTGAAACTTTCTTTGGGGATTTGGATAATCCAAAGGAAATATTTAATAAGTCTTCTCTGATCACGACTCAGCAAGCTGATCCAGTGTTAAATAAAGTGACACAATCAGCTCTAACAGGAGCTGAGGCAAAAGGAGTTCCAGAAGGCTATAATATTAAATGGGATTCTGATGAGGAAGTGGAGACCTCCTCACAGACCTGTGGATGAAGAATGGACGGTTGTTCATCAGATAGTGGTATCATCAAAGCATCGCCGGGAACTATTAAGCTTAGCACTAGAAATTCCAATAGTGGGACACATGGGAATCCGGATGACCAAAGCAGATATAAGCCAACATTTTTACTAGCCAGGTCTTTCCAAGGATGTGGTGTCATTTTGCAAAACATGCCATACGTGCCAGAATGTGGGAAAAGCACAACCTGCATAAAACCAGCACCTCTAATTCCTATAGCAGTCCTTGGAAAACAAAAGTAGGGACATCAATATATACTCACTATCATGAATATGGCTACTTGGTTCCCAGAGGCCATTCCCTAAAGAACGATTTCTGCTCAGGTAGTGGGAGAGAAGTTAACCCGTTTCCCTCAACAACAGGTATACCGTTTTGGATACTGTTGCGGGGGACGACTTACCAGGGGTAAGCAATGGGGTACAGGTATCTGGCACAGAGTCTGTCCCTGTTGCTCAGAAGGGAAGGGGGAAGAGGAGCAGAACATTAGTCATTGGGGACTCCATAGTTAGGGGAACAGATAGGAGGTTCTGTGGGAACGAGAGAGACTCACGGTTGGTATGTTGCCTCCCAGGTGCCAGGGTTCGTGATGTCTCAGATCGTGTTTTTGGGATCCTTAAGGGGGAGGGGGAGCAGCCCCAAGTCGTGGTCCACATAGGCACCAACGACATAGGTAGGAAGAGAGATGGGGATTTAAGACAGAAATTCAGGGAGCTAGGGTGGAAGCTTAGAGCGAGAACAAACAGAGTTGTTATCTCTGGGTTGTTGCCCGTGCCACGTGATAGCGAAGCGAGGAATAGGGAGAGAGAGGAGTTGAACACGTGGCTGCAGGGATGGTGCAGGAGGGAGGGTTTTGGTTTCCTGGATAATTGGGGCTCTTTCTGGGGTAGGTGGGACCTCTACAAACAGGATGGTCTTCACCTGAACCAGAGGGGTACCAATATCCTGGGGGGGAGATTTGCTAGTGCTCTTCGGGGGGGTTTAAACTAATTCAGCAGGGGAATGGGAACCTAAATTGTAGTGCCAGTGTACAGGATGTTGAGAGTAGTGAGGTCAGGGATATGGTTACAAGGACGCAAGAGGGCACTGGCAAGCAAGAACCTGGTTTAAAGTGTGTCTACTTCAACGCCAGGAGCATCCGGAATAAGGTGGGTGAGCTTGCAGCATGGGTTGGTACCTGGGATCTCGATGTAGTGGCCATTTCGGAGACATGGGTAGAGCAGGGGCAGGAATGGATGTTGCAGATTCCGGGATTTAGATGTTTCAGTAAGAACAGAGAAGATGGTAAAAGAGGTGGGGGTGTGGCATTGTTAATCAAGGAGAGTATTACAGCGACAGAAAGGACGTTTGAGGACTCGTCTACTGAGGTAGTATGGGCCGAGGTTAGAAACAGGAGAGGTGAGGTTACCCTGTTGGGAGTCTTTTATAGACCTCCGAATAGTTCCAGAGATGTAGAGGAAAGGATAGCGAAGATGATTCTCGACAGGGGCAAGAGTAACAGAGTAGTTGTTATGGGGGACTTTAACTTTCCAAATATCGACTGGAAATACTATAGTTCGAGTACTTTAGATGGGTCAGTTTTTGTCCAGTGTGTGCAGGAGGGTTTTCTGACACAGTATGTGGACAGGCCAACCAGGGGCGATGCCACATTGGATTTGGTACTGGGAAATGAACCCGGCCAGGTGTTAGATTTAGATGTAGGTGAGCACTTTGGTGATAGTGATCACAATTCGGTTAGGTTTACCTTAGCGATGGGCAGGGACAGGTATATACCGCAGGGCAAGAATTATAGCTGGGGGAAAGGAAATTATGATGCAATTAGGCAAGATTTAGGATGCGTAGGATGGGGAAGGAAACTGCAGGGGATGGGCACAATCGAAATGTGGAGCTTATTGAAGGAGCAGCTACTGCGTGTCCTTGATAAGTATGTACCTGTGAGGCAGGGAGGAAGTTGTCGAGCGAGGGAGCCGTGGTTTACTAAAGAAGTTGAAGCGCTTGTCAAGAGGAAGAAGAAGGCTTATGTTAGGATGAGACGTGAAGGCTCAGTTAGGGCGCTTGAGAGCTACAAGCTAGCCAGGAAGGATCTAAAGGGAGAGCTAAGAAGAGCAAGGAGAGGACACGAGAAGTCATTGGTGGATAGGATCAGGGAAAACCCTAAGGCTTTCTATAGGTATATCAGGAATAAAAGAATGACTAGAGTTAGATTAGGGCCAATCAAGGATAGTAGTGGGAAGTTGTGTGTGGAATCAGAGGAGATAGGGGAAGTGTTAAATGAATATTTTGCGTCAGTATTTACAGTGGAGAAAGAAAATGTTGTTGAGAATACTGAGATTCAGGCTACTAGGCTAGATGGGATTGAGGTTCACAAGGAGGAGGTGTTATCAATTTTGGAAAGTGTGAAAATAGATAAGTCCCCTGGGCCAGATGGGATTTATCCTAGGATTCTCTGGGAAGCTAGGGAGGAGATTGCAGAGCCTTTGTCCTTGATCTTTATGTCGTCATTGTCGACAGGAATAGTGCCGGAAGACTGGAGGATAGCAAATGTTGTCCCCTTGTTCAAGAAGGGGAGTAGAGACAGCCCTGGTAATTATAGACCTGTGAGCCTTACTTCGGTTGTGGGTAAAATGTTGGAAAAGGTTATAAGAGACAGGATTTATAATCATCTTGAAAAGAATAAGTACATTAGAGATAGTCAGCACGGTTTTGTGACGGGTAGTTCGTGCCTCACAAACCTTATTGAGTTTTTCGAGAAGGTGACCAAACAGGTGGATGAGGGTAAAGCAGTGGATGTGGTGTATATGGATTTCAGTAAGGCGTTTGATAAGGTTCCCCACGGTAGGCTATTGCAGAAAATACGGAAGTATGGGGTTGAAGGTGATTTAGAGCTTTGGATCAGAAATTGGCTAGCTGAAAGAAGACAGAGGGTGGTGGTTGATGGCAAATGTTCATCCTGGAGTTTAGTTACTAGTGGTGTACCGCAAGGATCTGTTTTGGGGCCACTGCTGTTTGTCATTTTTATAAATGACCTGGAAGAGGGTGTAGAAGGGTGGGTTAGTAAATTTGCGGATGACACGAAGGTCGGTGGAGTTGTGGATAGTGCCGAAGGATGTTGTAGGGTACAGAGGGACATAGATAGGCTACAGAGCTGGGCTGAGAGATGACAAATGGAGTTTAATGCGGAAAAGTGTGAGGTGATTCACTTTGGAAGGAGTAACAGGAATGCAGAGTACTGGGCTAATGGGAAGATTCTTGGTAGTGTAGATGAGCAGAGAGATCTTGGTGTCCAGGTGCATAAATCCCTGAAGGTTGCTACCCAGGTTAATAGGGCTGTTAAGAAGGCATATGGTGTGTTAGCTTTTATTAGTAGGGGGATCGAGTTTCGGAGCCACGAGGTCATGCTGCAGCTGTACAGAACTCTGGTGAGACCGCACCTGGAGTATTGCGTGCAGTTCTGGTCACCGCATTATAGGAAGGATGTGGAAGCTATGGAAAGGGTGCAGAGGAGATTTACTAGGATGTTGCCTGGTATGGAGGGAAGGTCTTACGAGGAAAGGCTGAGGGACTTGAGGTTGTTTTCGTTGGAGAGAAGGAGGAGGAGAGGTGACTTAATAGAGACATATAAGATAATCAGAGAGTTAGATAGGGTGGATAGTGAGCGTCTTTTTCCTCGGATGGTGATGGCAAACACGAGGGGACATAGCTTCAAGTTGAGGGGTGATAGATATAGGACAGATGTGAGAGGTAGTTTCTTTACTCAGAGAGTAGTAAGGGCGTGGAACGCCCTGCCTGCAACAGTAGTAGATTCGCCAACTTTAAGGGCAATTTAAGTGGTCATTGGATAGACATATGGATGAAAATGGAATAGTGTAGGTCAGATGGTTTCACAGGTCGGCGCAACATCGAGGGCCGAAGGGCCTGTACTGCGCTGTAATGTTCTAATTCTAATTCATTAAATATGGATAATTGATTGAGATTCAGTCGGATCAAGCTTCTAATTTTATGTCTAAAACTTCAGGAAGTTATGGATAATTTGGCTATAACACAATTAATGTCTTCAGCATACCACCCACAGACACAAGGAGCTTTAGAAAGATACCATCAGACCCTCAAAATGATGATCAGGGCATACGGTCATGAATATCCCCATGATCGGGATAAAGGGCTAGAATTTCTTGTGTTTGCCACTAGGGATTCACCCAATGAATCTACGAGTTTTAGTCCTTTTGAATTAGTTTACAGACATGAGATAAGAGGTTCTCTAAAACTAACGAAAGAAAGGTTTTTGGAACTGAGGGATGAATCTTCTGTGCTAGATTTTAAACTTCCCAAATAACTATGAAGAAATGGACAGACAAGCATGCCAAGACCTGAACATTTCAACCAGGGGATGAGGTGTTAGTATTACTGCCTTTACAGGGTGAGCTGCTGAAAGCACGGTTCAGTGGTCCATATAAAGTGGTCAAGAGAATTGGTAAAGTAAATTATTTGATTGACACCCCAGATCGCCCGACACACCAGTGAGTTCACACTGGGAAGAGGCCATTCACCTGCTCAGTGTGTGGGAAGGGATTCACTCAGTCATCCTACCTGCTAACACACCAGCAAGTTCACAAGTGACTGCAGGAGTTGTATTCTGCTGTTCTTGCTGCTGTTAATCACATCCAGAACTGAACCATGTTCATTCTGACAGTGGGGTTTATATCTGATGTTAATATTCTTTATAGCTGGAGTGGAGTTTAATATTCTGGCAATTGATTTGCTTTACATTGTAACATTTAATCTTCAAAGAAAGTATCTACCTTTGGGCTATTCTCAAGGTTTTGTGGGATGAAACCAAACAGTGATTAACTTGTACTTCTTGTAATTTACTATATTATATTCACTGCTCACGATATGGGCTGTTCTATATTGGGAAAACTGAACACAGATTGAGTGATAACTTTGTGGAACACCTCTGTTCAGTCTGCAAGCATGTCCCTGAATTTCCAGTCACTTCCCATTTTAATTCTCCATCCCACTCCCACTCTGACCTCTCTGTCCTCGGCCTCCTGCACTGTTCCAATGAAGCTCAATGGGAACTCGAGGAACAGCAGCTCATCTTTCAATGAGGCACTTCACAACCTTCCGGACTCAACAGTTTCTGCACCAACAGAGAGTTGTCGGGATCTGGAACGCTCCACCTGAAATGGTGGTGGAACCTGATTCGATCAGTCATTTTAAAAGGGGGTTGACAGGTATTTGAGAATGAGGGACTTACAGGCTTACAAACAACAAGTGGGTGTGTGGGACTAAGCATGACTGTTCTTTCAAAGAGCCAACACAAGCACAAAGGGTTGAATGGCCTCCTTCTGTGCTGTAAGTTTCTCTGATTCTAGGAGTTGGCCATTTAGCCCCTCGAGCCTGTTCCACCAGGCAATGAGATCATGGCTGATCTGTGATCTAACACTATAAACCCACCTTTGTCCCATATCCATTAATACCTTTGGTTAACAAAGATCTATCGATGTCAGATTTAACATTAACATTGATCTCGCATCAACTGCTGTTTGTGGAAGAGAGTCCCAAACTCCTACCACCCTTTGTGTGTGGAAGAGTTTCCAAACTTCACTTCTGAAAGGTCTGGCTCTAAGATTTACAATATGCCCCCAAGTACTAGATTCCCCAAACAATGGAAATAGTTTCTCTCTATCTACCCTATCGGTTCCAATTAACATCCTGAACATTTCCATTAAATCACCCCTTAATCTTCTAAATTCCAGGGAATACAACCCTCATAATGAGTGATGCATTTTGGCAGAAGGGATAGGGAGACGCAATATACCCTTAATAGTACAGTTCTCAAGAGTGTGCAGGGACAGAGGAACCTGGGTGCTCATGTGCCTAGATACATGAAGGTGGCAGGACTTTTTGACAAAGTAGTTAGCGAAGTGTATAGGATCTTGGGCTTCATGAATAAAGGTATTGAGAACAAAAACAGGGAAGTTATGTTGAACTTTTATAAATCTTATGTTCGGCCCAACTAGATTATTGCATCCAGTTCTGGTCACCACACTTTAGGAAGGATGTGCATGTCCTTGAGAGGATGCAGAGATTTACCAGAATGGTTCCAGAGATGAGGGATTTCAAGTTGGAGAAGCTGTGGCTGTTCTCCTTGGAGGAAAGAAGATTGAGGAGAGATCTGATGGAGATGGTCAAAATTATGACACATTTAGATAAGGTAGAAAAATAAAACATGTTCCCGTTAGTTGATGGTACAAGAACTAGGGAACACGGATTAAGGTTTTAGGTAAGAGATACAGGAGGGATGTGAGGAAGAACTTTTACCCACAATGACTGATAATGACCTGGAACTCACTGCCAACGAGGGTGTTGGAAGCGGAGACAATGAATGATGTCAAAAGGAAATTGGATGGGCACTTGGAAATAAACCAGCGGGGCCATGGGGACAGAGTGGGGGAATGGGACTGACTGGATTTCTCTATAGAGCTGGCTATAGAATAAAGGGGCTAAAAGCCGCCTTCTGTGCGATAATGACTCTCGGACTCATTAGTGTAATGTCTCCTTGTAATTTCACCCAGAACTGAACAGAGTACTCCAAGTTTGGTCATAAGAAAATAAAAAGCTAACAAATAGGAACAGGAGTAGGCTATTCGGCCCCTCAAGCCTGATCTATCATTCAATGAGATCATGACTGATCTGGTTGTGGCCTTAACTCCACTTTCCTGTCAGCTCCCCGTAACCCATAACTCCCTTGTCAATCAAAAATCTGTCCAGCTCAGCCTTGAATATATTCAATGTCCCAGCCTCCACTGCTCTCTGGGATAGAGAATTCCAAACACTAACAACCCTCAGAGAAGAAATTCCTCCTCATCTCCATTGCTTACTTCAGGTCTCATCAGGACATTGAGTATCGCAGTGTTTTTCCAGTCACATTAACATTTGAAATCTTTTCCCACAGACAGAACAGACAAACCTTTTTCCTTCCACATTCAAAGACCGACAATATTGAGGGCCAGACGAATCACGTGACTCAGTCAAAACTTGATCTGATGCTTGGTTTAAGTTTCCTTTCTGCAAATCCTCCCCTTCTAACACCCTAGAAAAGAAGTTTACAAAAGCCATCACTGTAAGTATAGAACTGAAATACTGAACAGACAATTCGAGATTCCATGGAACACTTATTTATTTATTTAGAGATACAGCACTGAAACAGGCTCTTTGGCCCACCTAGTCTGTGCCGACCAACAACCACCCATTTATACTAACCCTACAGTAATCCCATATTCCCACAGCTGTTACAAAAATTTCTAAATTCACTTGTAACAGCCCTTCAAAACACTCCCACAGGGGATGCTGAGACCAAGTGGGCCCACATCAGAGACGCCATCTATGAGTCAGCTTTGACCACCTACGGCAAAAGTGCGAAGAGAAATGCAGACTGGTTTCAATCTCATAATGAAGAGCTGGAACCTGTCATAGCCGCTAAGCGCATTGCACTTTTGAACTACAAGAAAGCCCCCAGCGATTTAACATCCGCAGCACTTAAAGCAGCCAGAAGTACTGCACAAAGAACAGCTAGGCGTTGCGCAAACGACTACTGGCAACACCTATGCAGTCATATTCAGCTGGCCTCAGACACCGGAAACATCAGAGGAATGTATGATGGCATGAAGAGAGCTCTTGGGCCAACCATCAAGAAGATCACCCCCCTCAAATCTAAATCGGGGGACATAATCACTGACCAACGCAAACAGATGGACCGCTGGGTTGAGCACTACCTAGAACTGTACTCCAGGGAGAATGCTGTCACTGAGACTGCCCTCAATGCAGCCCAGCCTCTACCAGTCATGGATGAGCTGGACATACAGCCAACCAAATCGGAACTCAGTGATGCCATTGATTCCCTAGCCAGCGGAAAAGCCCCTGGGAAGGACAGCATTACCCCTGAAATAATCAAGAGTGCCAAGCCTGCTATACTCTCAGCACTACATGAACTGCTATGCCTGTGCTGGGACGAGGGAGCAGTACCCCAGGACATGCGCGATGCCAACATCATCACCCTCTATAAAAACAAAGGTGACCGCGGTGACTGCAACAACTACCGTGGAATCTCCCTGCTCAGCATAGTGGGGAAAGTCTTTGCTCGAGTCGCTCTGAACAGGCTCCAGAAGCTGGCCGAGCGCGTCTACCCTGAGGCACAGTGTGGCTTTCGTGCAGAGAGATCGACTATTGACATGCTGTTCTCCCTTCGTCAGATACAGGAGAAATGCCGTGAACAACAGATGCCCCTCTACATTGCTTTCATTGATCTCACCAAAGCCTTTGACCTCGTCAGCAGACGTGGTCTCTTCAGACTACTAGAAAAGATCGGATGTCCACCAAAGCTACTAAGTATCATCACCTCATTCCATGACAATATGAAAGGCACAATTCAACATGGTGGCTCCTCATCAGAGCCCTTTCCTATCCTGAGTGGTGTGAAACAGGGCTGTGTTCTCGCACCCACACTTTTTGGGATTTTCTTCTCCCTGCTGCTTTCACATGCGTTCAAATCCTCTGAAGAAGGAATTTTCCTCCACACAAGGTCAAGGGGCAGGTTGTTCAACCTTGCCCGTCTAAGAGCGAAGTCCAAAGTACGGAAAGTCCTCATCAGAGAACTCCTCTTTGCTGACGATGCTGCTTTAACATCTCACACTGAAGAATGCCTGCAGAGTCTCATCGACAGGTTTGCGTCTGCCTGCAATGAATTTGGCCTAACCATCAGCCTCAAGAAAACGAACATCATGGGGCAGGATGTCAGAAATGCTCCATCCATCAATATTGGCGACCACGCTCTGGAAGTGGTTCAAGAGTTCACCTACCTAGGCTCAACTATCACCAGTAACCTGTCTCTAGATGCAGAAATCAACAAGCGCATGGGTAAGGCTTCCACTGCTATGTTCAGACTGGCCAAGAGAGTGTGGGAAAATGGCGCACTGACACGGAACACAAAAGTCCGAGTGTATCAGGCCTGTGTCCTCAGTACCTTGCTCTACGGCAGCGAGGCCTGGACAACGTATGCCAGCCAAGAGCGACGTCTCAATTCATTCCATCTTCGCTGCCTTCGGAGAATACTTGGCATCAGGTGGCAGGACTATATCTCCAACACAGAAGTCCTTGAAGCGGCCAACATCCCCAGCTTATACACACTACTGAGTCAGCGGCGCTTGAGATGGCTTGGCCATGTGAGCCGCATGGAAGATGGCAGGATCCCCAAAGACACATTGTACAGCGAGCTCGCCACTGGTATCAGACCCACCGGCCGTCCATGTCTCCGTTATAAAGACGTCTGCAAACGCGACATGAAATCGTGTGACATTGATCACAAGTCGTGGGAGTCAGTTGCCAGCATTCGCCAGAGCTGGCGGGCAGCCATAAAGACAGGGCTAAATTGTGGCGAGTCGAAGAGACTTAGTAGTTGGCAGGAAAAAAGACAGAGGCGCAAGGGGAGAGCCAACTGTGCAACAGCCCCAACAAACAAATTTCTCTGCAGCACCTGTGGAAGAGCCTGTCACTCCAGAATTGGCCTTTATAGCCACTCCAGGCGCTGCTTCACAAACCACTGACCACCTCCAGGCGCGTATCCATTGTCTCTCGAGATAAGGAGGCCCAAAAGAAGAAAAAAAAAGACAGTAATCCCATATTCCCTATCACCTCCCTACATCCCTACACTAAGGGCAATTTACAATGGCCAATTTACCTATCACCTGCAAGTCCTTTCTTGCCCCCGAAAACATGTGGCCCAATTTTGTTTATTCATTTCATGGGATGTGGGCGTCACTGGCCAGGTCAGCATTTATTGCCCATCCCCAATTGCCCTTGAGAAGGTGGTGGTGACCTGCCTTCTTGAACCGCTGCAGTCCATGTGGAGTAGGTATATCCATGGTGCTGTTAGGAAGGGAGTTCCAGGATTTTGACCCAGCGACAGTGAAGGAACGGTGATATAGTTCCAAGTCAAGATGATGTGTGGCTTGGAGAGGAACTTGCAGGTCGTGGTGTTCCCATGCATCTGCTGCCCTTGTCCTTCTACGTAGTAGAGGTCGCGGGTTTGGAAGGTGCTGCCTGAATAGCCTTGGTGCATCGCTGCAGTGCATCTTGTAGTTGGTACACACTGCTCCCACTGTGCGGCGGTGGTGGAGTGAGTGAATGTTTGTGAATGGGGTACCAATCAAGTGGGCTGCTTTGTCCTGGATGGTGTTGAGCTTCTCGAGTGTTGTTGGAGCTGCACCCATCCAGGCAAGTGGAGAGTATTCCATCACACTCCTGACTTGTGCCTTGTCGATGGTGGACAGGCTTTGGGAGGTCAGGAGGTAAGTTAGTCGCCACAGAATTCCCAGCCTCTGACCTGCTCTTGTAGCCACAGTATTTATATCACAGAATCACAGAATAATACAGTGCAGAAGAGGCCCTTCAGCCCATCGAGTCTGCACCGATGCATTAAAGACACCTCACCTGTCTACCTAATCCCATTTGCCAGCACTTGGCCCATAGCCTTGAACGTTATGACGTGCCAAGTGCTCATCCAAGTACTTTTTAAAGAATGTGAGGCAACCTGCCTCTATCACCCTCCCAGGCAGGGCATTCCAGACCGTCACCACCCTCTGGGTAAAAAAGTTCTTCCTCAAATCCCCCTTAAACCTCCTGCCCCTCACCTTAAATTTGAGTCACTCGTAACTGACCCTTCAACTAAGGGGAACAGCTGCTCCCTATCCACCCTGTCCATGCCCCTCATAATCTTGTACACCTCGATCAGGTCACCCCTCAGTCTTCTCTGCTCCAGCGAAAACAACCCAAGCCTATCCAACCTCTCTTCATAGCTTAAATGTTCCATCCCAGGCAACATCCTGGTGAATCGCCTCTGCACCCCCTCCAGTGCAATCACATCCGTCCTATAATGTGGTGACCAGAACTGCACACAATACTCCAGCTGTGGCCTTACCAAAGTTCTGTACAACTCCAACATGACGTCCCTGCTTTTGTAATCTATGCCTTGATTGATAAAGGCAAGTATCCCATATGCCCTTTTCACCACCCTATTAACCTGCCCTTCTGCCTTCAGAGATCTATGGACAAACACGCCAAGGTCCCTTTGTTCCTCGGAACTACCCAGTGTCAGGCCATTCATTGAATATTTTCGTGTCATATGGCTACTCCAGTTCAGTTTCTGGTCAATTGTAACCCTCAGGATGTTGCTAGTGGGGGATTCAGCAATGGTAACGCCATTGAATGTCAAGGGGAGATGGTTAGATTCTCTCTTATTGGAGATGGTCATTGCCTGGCACTTGTGTGGCGCGAATGTTACTAGCCACTTATCAGCCCAAACCTGGATATTGTCCAGGTCTTTCTGCATTTCTACACGGACTGCTTCAGTATGTGAGGAGTCGCAAATGGTGCTGAACATTGTGCAATCATCAGCGAGCATCCTCACTTCTGACCTTATGACTGAAGGAAGGCCATTGAAGCAACTGAAAAAGGTTGGGCCGAGGACTCAACGCTGGGGAACTCAATCTAAAAGAAGCCAAAATAAGCAACAATGTCCCACAAGAGTAAAGGGAACAAAAGCAAAGTACTGCAGATGCAAGTTGGATTCAAAATTGGCTCTGACAGGAAACAAAGGGGTAGTAGTCGATAGATGCTTTTGTGAATGGAAAGCTGTTTCCAGTGGCATTCCACAGGACTCAGTGTTGGGTCCCTTGCAGTTTGTGGTATAAATTAATGATTTGGACTTAAATGTGGGAGGCATGATTGGGAAATTTGCAGATGCCACAAAAGTTGGCCATGTAGTTGATAGTGAGGAGGATAGCTGTAGGTTGCAGAATGATATCGATGGTTTGGTTGAGTGGGCAGAAAAGTGAAAAATGGAATTCAATCCAGATAAGTGTGAGGTAATGCCTTTGGGGAGGGCAAATAAAGCAAGGGAATACACAATAAATGGGAGGATATTGAGAGGGGTAGAAGAAGTAAGGGACCTTAGTACATGTCTACAGGTCCCTGAAGGTGGCAGGACAGGTGAAGTGAAGAAAGCATATGGAATACTTTCCTTTATTGGCCGAGGTATAGAATAGAAAAGCAGGAATGTAGTGATGGAACTGTATAAAATGCTGGTTAGGCCACAGCTGGAGTATTGTGTACATTTCTGGTCACCACTTTACCGGAAGGACATAATTGCTCTGGAGAGAGTACAGAGGAGATTTACAAGAATGTTGCCAGGGCTTGAAAGTTGCAGCTATGAGGAAAGATTGGATTATTTTCCTTACAACAGAGGAGGCTAAAAGAAGCAAATGAAAGGCTCGAGTTCATTTCTAGAAGGGATAGAATTGAAAACAAGTGGTTATGTTGAACTTGTATTGAAGCTTGGTTAGACCACACTTTGAGAAGTGTGAACAGTTCAGGTCTCCATATCATGAAAAGGATATGGAGACACCAGATAAGGTGCAAAATGATTGCAAGGTTGGTCCTGGAACTGAGAGGATATAATTATAATCAGGAAAGGCTGACAGGCTGGAGCTATTTTCTTCAGATAAAGGAGATGGTTGATGGGTGATCTGATAGAGGTTTTAAGGTTATTTAAAGTTTAAACAGGGTGGACATAGAGAAAAGCTTTTCCACTTGAGGGCAATTCCAAACCTAGTGGTGACAAATATCAGATAGTCTCTAAGAAATCTAGTAGGGAATTCAGGAGAAACATCTTTACCCAAAGAGAGGGAAGAATGTGGAACACGCTACCACAGGGAGTAGTTGAGGTGAATAGCAGAGATACAGTTAAAGGGAAGCTAGATAAGTACATAAGGGAGAAAGGAATGGAAGGATATACTGATCGGGTTTGATGAACTGTGCACCATCTTCTTTTCCAAAGATCTCTCAGCTTCTCTCATGGCTACTTTAGTCTCCTTCAATTGTGGGTGATATTTGTCCCTATTCTCCTGGAAACAGAATCTATCTTGTTCCAAATTTGGTTCAATGTAAGACAGTTCAGGCAGTCAGGAATCATTTATCCCTAGATCTATGCTGACAGGTAAAACCCCAGAGAGTTCATTAGTAAGAATTCCTCCAGTTCCTCGCCATGTATTTGTCAGAATACTGAAACCCAGGTTTCTTAAATTCTGCTCCTGGATGCCCTAGTCCCAAGTAATATTTGCACCACACAAGTGCCAGGCAATGATCGTCTCCAACAAGAGAGAATCTAACCATTTTCCCTTGACAATCAGCGGCATTACCATCACTGAATCCCCACCATCAACATCCTGGGGGTTACCACTGACCTGAAACTGAACTGGACAAGCCATACAAATACTGTGACTACAAGAACAGATCAGAGGCTGGGAATTCTGTGGCAAATAACTCATCTCCTGACTCCTCAAAGCCTGTCCACCATTTACAGGACAAATTCAGAAATGCGATTGAATACTCTCCACTTATCTGTGTGGAAGTGAGCAGAAAGGCATGGCACTATGCTTGATGGGAAATTTAGCCAAGTTAGGAATAAAAGCTTGTTTTTGTAGGACAAGGAAATAGATTAGCAGAATTCAGCATCTGTATTTGTGTAGTCACGCCGGCAGGCTGCAGGCAGTTAATCGCACCCCTTACTGGAAATAGACTTTAGAATAGACTAGACATAGGTAGATTGTGCAATGAGATTAAGAACACGATGGGCTGTTAACCTTAGTAATAAGTATGTAAAACAAACAGAATGTGCTGCTAAATGTGCTGTTAACCTCAATAAATGGTTTAACAAAGAGGTATAGCACGAAGCTGAGTTGTATCGCACTGACTGGTTGAACAAGGAGGTATAGCATGAATCCTAAATGTATAAACGATAGTATCTGTCACACGAGGGCACTTACTCTGGTGGACCCGACAGACTCTGTTGGAGTCAGTACCGCTGTACCAGACTAAGTCCGCCGGCGAGTGCGCAAATAAAAAGTAATTGATTTTAAATGGTGTCGAGACTTCTTTACCTATACAGGTCTGAACCGATTCTTACATTTGGATGAGTGCGGCTCCAACAACGCTCAGGAAGCTCGACACCATCCAAGACAAAGCAGCCCACTTGATCTGCACCCCACCCACCACCTTAAACATTCACTCCCTCCACCACCAGTGCACAATGGCAGCAGTGTGAACCATATACAAGATGCATTGCAGTAACTCACCAAACCACTTCCCACAGCACCTTCTGAACCTGCTACCTCCAGAACTTAAGAGATAGACAAGAGCAACAGAGGCATGGGAACACCATCACCTATAAGTTCCCCTCCAAGCCACGCACCATCCTGACTCAGAACTGTTCTTTCACTGTCGCTGGGTCAAAAACCTGAAACTCCCCTCCTAACAACACTATGGGCGTATCTACACCAGATGGACCGCAGCGGTTTAAGAAGGCAGCTCACCACCACCTTCTCAAGAGCAATTAGGAATGGGCAACAAATGCTGACTGACTGTAATGCTCACATCTCGTGAAAAACCTCCTTGATTCTGCAACCTTCAGCAGGGTCAGTGGTGGAGTTTCACAGCAGGAGTAATCCCAGAGTAACTGTCAGGATTGCACCCCCAGAGATGTTCCTGGTCTTGTATCCTGCTCTCTTACACTTACACATCAATAGGGAATTCCTTCTTTATCTGGAGATTAAATGACAGTTAGAAAATGCTACCAGCAGCTTTCATGCAGAACTTAATCAGTTTATTTTTAACGGGAATACTTTAAATGTGTTAATGTCTGCCTTAAAATGATTGACTCAGGACTATCACGTGAACATGTCAATCTTTTGTAAAATAATTTTCACAGTCATTTTCAGACTGGAAACTTAAACCTGCCATTTCACTTTCAGTCAGGAACAGATCCCAGTTTTACACCAATCTCTGATTTGACAAAACGTTTCCAGCATTCACTGTTCTTCCTGACTCTAAACACAGTTGTAAAGGAGCCTTCTGTTCCGTGCCCAGGAGCTCTGAACCATGGAAGAGAGCGGCTGGGACACATTCCTTACAGGCCTCAGGATTAACCCACACGGGGACTTTGCTGTCAGTGAAGACAGACGAGAAAGACCAAAGTGCCGTTTGTCCCTCTCAGTGTGATCCTGAAGGACTGTGTTCAGGCTGAAGTTCTGTTCCTGCCGTACGATCCTCCCCCCAGATTGTCCTTTCTGAGCTCCAGCCTGGTGATGCTAAACACTCAGGTGGGAAAGAGAAAAATCTACAACAATGTGTTTAAAACAAAGCTAATTTATTTAACATTTATCACATTATTAAACACCAGCCAAGTTATAAGTTTATTAATATTGGCAGAAACAAACCCCAACTTTCGGAATAGAAACAGAAAAATTACAGCTGAGGAGGAGGAGTCAGAGCATTCAGCCCGCTGTGTCTGTGCCAGGTGAAAAGGAGGTATCCAACTTAATCCCACTTTCCAGTTGTTAGGACCTTAGCGAAATTGTTTGTGAAAAATACGAGATATAAACCCCAGAATAAATTACAAATAAAATGTGAAATCTTGTGTAACAACTAAACTAAAAAAAAAATTCAAATAAACTAAGTAGCACTTTGAAATTTGAGGCACCAACTAATTACAATCAAAGATATTTTATTTACTTACTCTACACTTGAATATCTCACACTACACTTATACGTTACAGTCCTTTTTGATGACAGAATCCTTGGAAGTTAAAAGTCCCAAATTCCTCCCAGTTCAATGTGCTGGATCTCCCAGACTTTTAAAAAAAAACCAATATTTTCCTTTGCTCACTTCTCCGAGCACTTCTGACCTGGACATCTGTGGATAATGTGATTTCTGGTGTTCCTGTGGGGCCCTTTACTCCTCCACAAACTTCAACTCTCAAAAAAAAACAGGTTCAGGTTTCCACAGCCTTTCACTGTATATCTTCAGAGAGCAGGTATTCACTCTCTTCTTACAGCCTGCTTGAGGCCACATGATGGTTCATTCCTTACAACCTATTTGTTTACACGTTCTCAATGGCTGACTCCTTGTTTTACAACCCAAAAGTCTGGGAGGGTAAAACTCATTGTTCTTCAGGTGTTAGTGCTGTAGTCTCTGTTCTTCAGAAAACACTCTTTGATCTGTTCCCTCTGTTGTCCTGGTAACCTTTTACAGAGTGGAGGTGAGGTCAGCTGACCTCTTGGATTCCATTGTGTACTTAAAAAAAAAAATCACAATCTATAAGATATAATCATGTTACAAGGTCCAGTGATCCTAACACCAGTTCACAACAAGAAATTAACTGTGACTCAGTTGGTATCACTGTTACCTCTGAGTCAGAAGATTGTGGGTTCAAGTCCCACTCCAGAGAGTTTGCTGTGTGTAATTGTCTGCTGTGTTTCCTACATTACAACAGTGACTACACTTCAATTGTATTTCATTGGCTGTAAAGCACTTTGACATGTCCTGAGGTAGTGGAAGGTGCTGTATACATGCAGATCTTTCTTTAATCATCAAAATGAACATGGTTCAGTCCTGGATGTGATTAACAGCAGAATCCAACCCCTGTAGTCACTTGTGAACTCGCTGGTGTTTCAGCAGGTTGGCTGACTGAGTGAATCCCTTTCCACACATGGAGCAGGAGAATGGCCTCTCCCCAGTGTGAACTCGCTGGTGTGTCAGCAGGTTGAACGACTGAGTGAATCCCTTCCCACACACGGCACAGGTGAACGGCCTCTCCCCGGTGTGAATGCGCTGGTGAACAGTGAGGTGAGATGGTCGCCTGAATCCAGTCCCACAGTGAAAGCACCTGAATGGTCTCTCCGCAGTGTGAACTTGCTGGTGTGTCAGCAGGGTGGATGACTGAGTGAATCCCTTCCCACACACAGAGCAAGTGAATGGCCTCTCCCCAGTGTGAACTCGCTGGTGTGTCAGCAGGGTGGAGGACCGAGTGAATCCCTTCCCACACACGGAGCAGGGGAACGGCCTCTCTTCAGTGTGAGTACGCTGGTGTACAGTGAGGTCAGATGATCGCCTGAATCCAGTCCCACAGTGAGAGCACCTGAATGGTCTCTCGTCAGTGTGAACACGTCGATGGATCACCAGCTCCCAGGAGCTTTTATAACACTTTCCGCAGTCCGGGCAGTTGAATGGTCTCTCGTCAGTGTGAACTTGCTGGTGCCTCAGCAGGGTGGATGAACGACTGAATCCTTTCCCACAGACGGAGCAAGTGAATGTCCTCTCCCCTGTGTGACTGCAACGATGAGTTTCCAGCCGGGATGGGTAACTGAATCCTTTCCCACAGTCCCCACATTTCCATGGTTTCTCCATGGTGTGGGTGTTCTTGCGTCTCTCCAGGTTCGATGATCAGTTGAAGCCTCGTCCACACACAGTACGGTTTCTCACTGCTGTAAATGGAGATGTTTTCTCAGACTGTGTAACTGGTTAGAGCTCTTTCCACAGTCAGTGCACTGGAACACTCTCACTCGGGTGTGTGTGTCTCAGTGTGTTTCCAGTCACACTGATGTTAAAAAGCTTTTTGCACAGACAGAACAGACAAACATTTCTCCTTCCACATTCCAAGGTTGATGATATTCAGGTCCTGATGAATTGAGTCAGATCTTGACTTGATGTTTGGTTTGAGTTTCCCATCTGTAAATCCTCCTCTTCTAACCCTGTAAAAGTAGTTTACAAAAGTCATCATTGTCAGTCCAGGATAGAAAGTCAGAAGAAACTATTCTAGTTTCAATGGAACATTCTTTCCTCTCTTGTTCCCAAAAACATTGAAAAGAGTGTAGTGTGCTGGGAGAGGCTTCATTGAAGAGCGCGGCGAGCAGGGGGGGGCTTCATTGAAAACAGTGCGGAGTGCAGGGAGAGACTACATTGAAAAGAGCGAGTGGAGCGGGGAGAGGCTTCATTGAAAAGAACAAGGAGTGCAGGGAGAGGCTTAATTGAAAACAGTGTGGAGTACTGGGAGAGGCTTCATTGAAAAGAGCGCAGAGAGAGGCTATCTGTTTGATGAGTATTTGGGAAATGGTTAAGGTCTATTCTAATCCTAATGTTGAAAATAGTAAAGGAACTAGTGGTAAGCTTAATAAAATATATAATAAATAATTGAATAAAATAATTAAGTTGTTAATTAAAACACATTAAGGATGGCAGGACGAGTGATATGTCAGGGCGGCAGCATGTGGGAGCTCCTGGATGCCAGTGTGATCCAGGGCAAACACATCTGCAATAAGTGTTTGTGACTCGAAGAGCTTCGGCTCAGAGTCATTGAACTGGAGGCCGAGCTGCAGACACTGCGACACATCAGAGAGACGTCACCCAGACATTTTGTACCAGGAGGCAGTCACACCCCTTAAGACAGGCTCTTCTGATTTGGTCAGTGGTCGGGGACAGGAGAGTGTGGCTGCAGCTGAGGCAGGTAAGTGGACCCAGTGTGCAGGAACCTTAGCCTTTGCGAGTGTCCAATAGGTTTGAAGTTCTTTCAGCTTGTTTGGATGAGACTAGGGGCTGCAGGGTGGATGAGCAACCTGACCATGGCACCATGGTACAGGAAGCCTTTCAAGTGGAGGGAGAAAACAGGAATGTATTGGCAGTAGGAGGCTGTATAGTTAGGGGGATTGACGCTGTTCTCTGCAGTAAAAACGGCAGTGTTGCCTGCCTGGTGCCAGGGTTTGGGACATTTGCTCAGGGCTGGAGAAGAACTTACAGTGGGAGGGGGAGGATCCAGTCGTTGTGGTCCATGGAGGTACCAAAGACATAGGCAGGATAAGGAAAGAGGTTCTGCATAGTCAGTATGAGGAACTAGGTGCCAAATTAAGAAGCAGAACGTCAAAGGTAATAATCTTTGGATTATTACCTGAGCCACGTGCAAACTGGCATAGGGAAAATAAGATTAGAGAAATTAATGCCTGGCTCAAAGACTGATGTGGGTTCCAGTTCGTGAGGCACTGGCACCAGTACTGGGGAAAGTGGTGGCTGTACATTGGGACAGTCTACACCTGAACTGTGCAGGGGCCGGTGTTGTAGTGAGCTGCATAACTAGGGAAGTAGAGAGGGTTTTAAAATGAATAGCAGGGGCAAGGGATCAAATTTGGGAAGATATGGTAAATCAAGGAGTAGAGACAAGGGAACAGAGAAAGGTATTAATATGGGAAATAATAAACAGACTGTGACAGGAAGGGACAGAGCATACAAATCTAAGAGTAAATCAACAGTTAAGGCTAGAGGTTACAAAAATAATAAAAGGGCAAAACTAAAGACTCTGTATCTGAATGCATGTAGCATTCGAAATAAAACAGATGAACTGAGAGCGCAAATAGAAATAAATAAGTACAATCTAATAGCCATTACAGAGACATAGCTGCAGGATGACATAGATTGGGATCTGAATATTGAAGTGTACATGGCATTTAGGAAGGACAGGAAGCTAGGAAAAGGTGGAGGGGTAGCACTGTTTATGAATGATGGTATAAGCGCAATAGAGAGGGATGACCTAAACTCAGAAAACCAGGATGTAGAAGAAGTTTGGGTAGAGATGAGAAATCATAAAGGCAAGAAGTAACTTGTGGGAGTGGGGTAAAGGCCACTTAACATCAACCACACTGTAGGACGCAGTATAAAGGAATAAATAATGGCAACTTGTCAGAAAGGTACAGTGATAATTATGGGGGATTTTAACCTACATATAGACTGGAAAAATCAGATGTGCAGGTATGGTATGGTTGGCTCCAGAATATACTGTTCCAAGAAATTATCCTGAAAACATTCTATGTACTCCATCTAGGCTACTCTGCATTTGTCCAGAGAGAGCGTCAATGGCAGAATAATGAACAGCTCTGTCCGAAAGCACAAACATGAAAAACAAGTTTAAGACAGGTACATGGTTAAAAAAAAAATCAAAACGGGGTTTATGGTCTGAAGTTGTTGAACTCAATGTTAAGTCCCGAATGCTGTTAGGTGCCTAAAGCAAAGTGAATCTTTCCAACTAAACCAGAATGTTGTTACCAGTGTCTGAGGTGTCCACCGGACACAGAAAGTATCAAGTACAGTGCACTCCAGGGCCACCCAGGCACCGAAGAGAGAGAGGGTCAGCCAGAGTGACACCTCCCACCCCTAAAATGGTCCGCACACATCTTGCACCTTGTTTCAACCACATCCAACAGCAGGTTCAGGAGAATATCTTCCGATTTACCCCTCCCTCCTCCACACCGAGACACCAAAGATTAGGAGCGTGGGGCTAAATTACAACTAAAAGGTGAGGAACAGGGGCTGTAACCTCTCAGACTGAATATTTACGTGGCTCATGGACTCTTCTCGGCTGCAAACATCACATGCAGCCCTGGGATAAAAACAAGAAATGCTGGAAATACTCAGCAGCTCTGGCAGCATCTGTGGAGAGAGAAGCAGAGTTAACGTTTCAGGTCAGTGACCTTCCATCAGAATTAACCTGACCAGCGCCCGCAATCCCCTCCCTCCTCCCGAGCCGCCTCAGTCGGTCTGTTTTTGTTCCTGGATATTCCTGGTCTCCCTTCAATCGGGGAACTTAGTTCCTTCTTTTAATTTATTATGAGTTTCAAACAGGGAGAAGCCCCGCAGCTGCCGCCCCGCTCGGTGCAAACGCGGGACCAGGAGTTTCTTATTGGAAGCTTGCGGCCTACAGCGGGTGTTTCTAAAACCTCCCCGCCCACCGACTCTCACCCGCTGCAAAAAGCGTCTCCAGCACTCACATGGCTCTGCGCACACTGACACTGCGCATGCACGCTGGGCTCCTGTAGAGTGAATAGGGCACATTCACAACCGCGAGGGATGTTGGGTCACCACCCCGCCATTGACGGCCCCAGTTAGTGACGAACAGAGATACTCTGTCGGCCGATTGTGATGAAATTATTAAATAACTCCTACAGAAACCCAAATGCATGGTCACTCTGCATAGGTTCAGATCTGGATTTGATTAAGAAGCGTCAGCTTTGGCTCAGTGGTAGCACTCTTGCTTCTGAGTTAGAAGGTCATAGGTTCAAGTCCCACTCCAGAGACTTGAGTTCAAGATCAACACTTCAGTGCAGTGTTGAGGGAGTCCTTCACTGTTGGAGGTGCTGAATTTTAATGAGACATTAAATCGTGACCTCGTCTGCCCTCAGGTGGAAGTAAAAGATCCCATGGCATTATCAGAAGAGAAAGGGAGTTCCATTTCATGTTCACCTGAAACGTTAACTCTGTTTCTCTCTCCACAGATGCTGCCAGACCTGCTCAGTATTTCCAGCATTTCTTGTTTTTATTTCAGATTTCCAGCATCCGCAGTATTTTGCTTTTATTTTAGTGTTTAATTCACTGCCACTTCTCTTCCAGGAATGCCTACCTTGAAGAAGTTCTGCTCTTCTCTCCGACAGGATTTTCGTTTGTCTCTTTTACCTTGTTCACCTTCATTGCTTTCTATTTCCCTCCTGGTGTTTGATAAAGTGTCTACCAAAACTCGTTTTCACGGCCACATCTCCTTCCTCAGTGATTGTCTCCGGCTCCGACTTATTCCACTTGGATTCCAACTGCAGTTTCACCCATCATGTTTTGAATCCACCCAAGATTACAGGTATCTCTGAGAAATACGTTTCTCGGACTGCTATTCTCGCCGCATCCTGAGATCCACACTCAGTGTTATGCGCCGCCACATGCACACACTGAACCTCTCTCTCCAGCAGCACCGCCTCACCTTATCTCAAAGCTGTTCTATTCCGCAGTTTCATTTCATCCTTCGTCTCATCCAAAGCATTAACAAAAGACTTTTTTCTTCCTTTCAGGTGTCGAGGAATGCAAGCTCCAGCAGCTGATGGGGACTAATGCCCCTCCTGGTCCTTCTTCCCCTTCACTTCCCTCTGACCCCACCCCTTGCTGTGTATTTACTATACCCTCTGATCTCACCCTCTCTGACGCTGAACGTTCTGTACTCAGCAAAGGTCTCAGTTTTATCCCCTTACGCCCCCACCTCAATGAATTTCGCGCTCCGCATGACGTTGAGCTTTTCTTCCGTCGCCTCCACCTCCGGGCTCACTTCTTTGACCAGGAGTCCTTCCCCTACTCAGTAGACCCATTCACCCGCCTCCAGCATTCTTCCTCTACCTGGACCCCTCCCCCGGCCTCTTACCCGCTCTTGAGCTTTTCATTGAAAACTGTCAGCGAGACATTGGTCATCTCAATTTCTCTGCGCCCCTCACTCACTCTAACCTGTCCCCCTCTGAACTTGAGGCACTCCATTCTCTCAGGTCTAACCCCGACATGGTCATCAAACCTGCAGATAAGGGTGGTGCTGTTGTTGTATGGCGTACTGACCTCTACCTTGCAGAGGTTCAGCGCCAACTCTCAGACACTTCTTCCTACATCCATCTGGACCATGACCCCACCACCCCATCAAGCTACCGTCCACAGGACTGTCACTGACCTCATCTCCTCTGGAGATCTTCCCTCTACAGCTTCCAACCTCATAGTCCCACAACCCCGGACAGCCCGCTTCTACCTCCTTCCTAAAATCCACAAACAGGACTGTCCCGGCAGACCCATTGTGTCAGCCTGTTCCTGCCCCACTGAACTTATTTCTTCCTACCTTGATTCTGTCTTTTCTCTGCTGGTCCAGTCTCTTCCCACCTACATCCGTGACTCTTCTGATGCCCTACGTCATTTTGACAATTTCCAGTTTCCTGGCCCCAACCACCTCCTCTTCACTAAGGATGTCTCTCTACACCGCCATTCCCACCAGGACGGTTTGAGGACTCTCCGATTCTTCCTTAAACAGAGGACCGATCAGTCCCCATCCATCACCACCCTCCTCCGCCTGGCTGAACTTGTTCTCACATTGAACAACTTCTCCTTCAACTCCACTCATTTCCTTCAAGGAAAAGGTGTTGCTATGGGCACCTGCATGTGTCCTAGTTATGCCTGTCTTTTTGTGGGATATGTCGAACATTCCTTGTTCCAGTCCTACTCAGGCCCCCTCTCCCAACTCTTTTTCCGGTACATTGATGACTGTATCGGTGCCGTTTCCTGCTCCTGCCCCGAACTGGAAAACTTTATCAACTTTGCTTCCAATTTCCACCCTTCTCTCACCTTTACATGGTCCATCTCTGACACTTCCCTTCCCTTCCTCGACTTCTCTGCCTCCATCTCTGGGGATAGGTTGTCTACTGATATCCATTATAAGCCCACCGAGTCCCACAGCTACCTCGACTACACTTCTTCACACCCTACCTCCTGTAAGGACTCCATTCCATTCTCCCAGTTTCTCCGTCTCCAACGCATCTGCTCTGATGATGCTACCTTCCATGACGGTGCTTCTGATATGACCTCCTTTTTCCTCAACCGAGGATTTCCCCCCACTGTGGTTGACAAGGCCCTCAACCGTGTCCGGCCCATTCCCCGCACCTCTACCCTCACCCCTTCCCCTCCCTCCCAGAACCGTGACAGGGATCCCCTTGTCCTCACTTTCCACCTCATCAGCCTCCATATCCAAAGGATCATACTCCGCCATTTCCGCCACCTCCAGCGTGATGCCACTACCAAACACAGCTTCCCCTCCCTTCCCCTGTCAGCATTCTGAAGGGATCGTTCCCTCTGACACCCTGGTCCACTCCTCCATTACCCCCACCACCTCGTCCCCTTCCCATGGCACCTTCCCCTGCAATTGCAGGAGGTGTAATACCTGCCCATTTACCTCCTCCCTCCTCACTATCCCAGGCCTCAAACACTCCTTTCAGGTGAAGCAGCGATTTACTTGTACTTCTTTCAATGTGGTATACTGTATTCGCTGCTCACAATGCAGTCTCCTCTACATTGGGGAGACCAAACGCAGACTGGGTGACCGCTTTGCGGAACACCTCCGCTCAGTCTGCAAGCAGGACCCCGAGCTTCCTTTTGCTAGCCATTTCAACACTCCCCCCTGCTCTCGTGCTCACATCTCTGTCCTGGGATTGCTGCAGTGTTCCAGTGAACATCAAACCAAGCTCGAGGAACAGCATCTCATTTACCGATTAGTCACACTACAGCCTGCCGGACTGAATATTGAGTTCAATCATTTCAGAGCATGACAGGCCCCCCATTTTACTTTTAGTTTTTTTTTTCTTTTTTTAAATATATATATATTTTTGTGTTTATTTTATTTCATCTTAGTTTGTTCAGTTTGCTTACCCACTGTTTTTTTCATGTTTGTACTTGCGGCTGTTCAATTTTCAGTCCATTAACACCCTACCTGTACTAATGCTTTGTCTTTCAACACACCATTAACATATCGTTTGCCTTTCCTCCATGACCTTCTGGTCAGTTATTCTGTGACCCTGTCCTATCTACACCTTCTCCTTTGTTATCTTTTGCCCCACCCCCGCTTTACTTGCTTATAACCTTTTACATGTCTAATATTTGCCAGTTCTGAAGAAGGGTCACTGACCTGAAACGTTAACTCTGCTTCTCTCTCCACAGATGCTGCCAGACCTGCTGAGTATTTCCAGCATTTCTTGTTTTTAATCTCACAGTAAGAGTTCAGCAATTGAGGATTTTTTTTATTGTATTCCTTTACGGGATGTGGCTTCGCTGGCATGGCCAGCATTTGTTGCCCGTCCTGAATTGCCCTTTAAAAGTTGCGCTGAGCTGCTGGGAGGAGAATTGTTTTCACCATCAGGATTAAAATTCTCCACCCCAAACAGCTGTGGTGTGCAGTTACTGAGTATAGTCAACACAGAGATTGATACATTCTTGTATACTAAGGGAGTCAAGGACTATGGGGATAGTGTGAGAGGGTGGTGTTGAGGTAGAAGATCAGCCATGACCTTATTGAGCTGCAGAGCAGACGCAAACGGGGATGCAGCCAACTCCTGCTCCTATTTATGTTCTTATGTTCCTCTCCTGAAGGTGCTGATTCTGGTTGGGATACAGAGTAAAGCTCACTCTCCACTATCCTTGTGAATACTCCCAGGGCAGGTACAGCACAGGTTAGATACAGAATAAAGCTCCCTCTACACTGAGCATAGAGAGGCTGGTTACTAGGCACGGCGGTGATGTCATAAAGAAACACCATTCAGACCACCTGGTCCTCCCCTTGTTCATTTAAAGGTGAACAGCCGGGGCATCCTGCCTCAAAACACATGACACCTTCTTCATACTGAGAAACCCAGGGTGGAGAGTGGGGACATCCTGTCTCAAAACACATGATAATGATTTAGACGTGAATATAGGAGGTATGATCAGCAAGTTCACAGATAATATGAAAATTGGTGGTGTCGTAAGTGGTGAGGAGGAAAGCCTTAGATTATAGGACGATATAGATAGGCTGGTAAGATGGGCGGAGCAGTGACAAATGTAATTTAATCCTGAGAAGTGAGAGGTGATGCATTTTGGGACGACTAACAAGGCAAGGGAATATATAAGGGAATAGGACCCTAGGAAGTACAGAGGGTCAGAGGGACCTTGATGTACTTGTCCATAGATCACTGAAGGCAGCAGCACAAGTAGATAAGGTGGTTAGGAAGGCATATGGGATACTTGCCTTTATTAGCCGATGCATAGAATAAAAGAGGAGGGAGGTTATGATGGAGCTGTATAAAACGCTAGTTTGGCCACAGCTGGAGTACCGTGTACAGTTCTTGTCGCCACACGATAGGAAGGATGTGATTGCACTGAAGAGGGTGCAGAGCAGATTCACCAGGATGTTGCCTGGGCTGGAGCATTTCAGCTATGAAGAGAGACTGGATAGGCTGGGGTTGTTTTCCTTAGAGCAGAGAAGGCTGAGGGGGAATCTGATTGAGGTATACAAAATTATGAGGGGCATAGATAGGATTGATAGTAAGAAACTTTTTCCCTTAGCAGAGGTGTCAATAACCAGGGGGCATAGATTTAAGGTAAGGGGCAGGTGGTTTAGAGGGGATTTGAGGAAAAGAAATTTCATCTGGAGGGTGGTTGGAATCTGGAACACACTGCTTGAAGGGGTGGTAGAGGCAGAAACCCTCACAACATTTAAGAAGTATTTAGATAAGTACTTGAAACTCCATAGTATACAAGACTACAGACCAAGGAAAATGGGATTAGAATTCGGCTTGATGGCTGGCACAGTCACAGTAGGCTGAAGGGCCTGTTTCTGTGCTGTATACCTCTATATCCTATCTGAAAACACTCCTACCCTTTTCATACTGAGAATCCCAGGGTGCAGAGCTGGGACATCCTGTCTGAAAACACATCCTACCCTGCAGATATAGAGAATTCCAGGGGAAGGACAATGGCCCAGTGTATGGATTGAAATCAAGAAGGGAAAGAGCAGGGGAGAACAGGAGATAAATTAAGGAGCAGGGACTGAGGGACATCAGACTTCAGGTTTAGAGCCTGTATACTTCAAGAGGGGAAGACTGAGTTCAGTAGTTTTAGGATCCAGGGACAGAAAAAGGTACAGATGGACTCCAGCACAGCGAGGATGTAAGGAGAGGGAGATTGTGTAGGGCTGGGTGTTCCGGGTATAGGAGGAACAAGAGAGGAAAGGGCAGAAGAGTCATTGATAGGGGACTTTCTGGCCCGCGGATAGTCCTGGGTAATTAAACCGCCATTGAAAGCTCCAATTGTTGAATGGATGATCATTTCTGTCATCCCATGGAGATTGGGGCCAAAGAAGCAATGAACAAAATTATGAAATTGTACAGATACCAGAGTGCTCGGTGCGAAGTACAATGGAACTTTTGTTCTTGATCCAGATTTAGACTTAGAGAGACATAAACAGGCTGGCAGACTGGGCAGATAAATGGGAAATGAAATTCAACATAGTGAAATGTGAGCTGGTTCATTTTGGGAGGAGGAATAAGGAGGCCAGTTATTGGTTAGAATGTAAGAAATTAAATGGAGCAGAGGAGCAAAGAGATCTGGGAACAGAGTCACATAAATCACTAAAAGGAGCAACACAAGTTGATAAGAGAGCAAAGAAAGAGCTGATGTTCTTTTCTAGAGGAATACAATGTAACAGCAGGGAGGGAATGTTACATTTATAGAGAACCTCACTTAGAAGGACTGTGAGCAGTTCTGGTCTCCAGATTAAAAAAGGATATTGAAGACTGAAGAAAGTGCAGAATAGATTTACAAAGATATCACCAGAGAGGATGTTACTATCCAGCAAGATTGAGCAGGCTGGGGCTCCTTTCTCTGGAAAAGAGAAGACTAGGAGGAGATCTGATAGAGGTCTTTAAAATTATCAGTCAGTCAGAACAAGGGGGCAGCAATATAAGACAGACATTAACAGGTCAAATAGAGAACTTAGGAGGAATTTCTCTACTCAGAGAGTGGTGAGAATGTGGAACTCACTGCCACGTGGAGTGGTTGAAGCAGATAGCAATGATGTGTTTAAGGGGAGGTTCAATACATTTATGAGGGAGAAGGGAATAGAGGGATAGGGGGCAGGGTGGGACAAGGGAATTAGATTGGGAGGAGGCTCATGTGGATTATCAACATCAGCACTGACCAGTGGGGCTGAACGGCCTGTTTCTGTGACGTAATTCTGTGTATATACAGCACGAGTGGATTAATGCTTGGTTTTACAGGGCCTAGGCATGGATTAATGTTCAGGTTTACAGGGCCCAGGGGTGGATTAATGTTCAGGTTTACAGGGCCCAGGGGTGGATTAATGTTCAGGTTTACAGGGCCCAGGGGTGGATTAATGATCCGGTTTACAGGGCCCAGGGGTGGATTAATGATCGGGTTTACAGGGCCCAGGGGTGGTTTAATGTTCGGGTTTACAGGGTCCAGGGGTGGATTAATGCTCGGGTTTACAGGCCCCAGGGGTGGATTAACGAAAGGTCTGGCTCTAAGTTTTAGACGATGGCCCCTGGTACTGGATTCCCCAACCATTGGAAATAGGTTCTCTCCAGTTACCCTTTCTGTTCCAATTAATACCTTGAAAACAAAGTACCCCTTGAGAGGGTGCAGGTTGGAGAAGCTGGGCTTGTTCTCCTTGGACATCTGATAGAGGGCTTCATAATTATGACAGTTTTAGATAAGGCGGACAAAGAAAAGCTCTTCCCATTAGCTGACGGTACAAGAATTACGGGGCACAGATTCAGGTTTTGGGCATGAAATACAGGAGGGATGCGAGGAAGAAGATTTTTTTAAAACGCAGTGAGTGGTAACGACCTGAAACGCACTGCCTTTGAGGGCAGTGGAAGCGGAGGTGATCAAGGATTTCAAAAGGAAATTGGCTGGCTACTTGAGGGAAATAAACCTGCAGAACTAGTGGGGAATAGAGCAGGGGTATGGGACTGACTGGATTGCTCTACAGAGAGCTGGCATGGCTCTCTACAATGACTCTATGACTCATTTGTGTAATCTCTCGTAATTTAACCGTTGGAGTCCAGGTATCATTCAGGTAAATCTGCACTGCACTCCACCTAAGGCCAATATATCCTTCCAAGGTGTGGTGCCCAAAACTGAACACAATACTCCAGGTGTGGTCTAACCAGGGCTTTGTGTATCTCAGTGCTTTTCCAGTCACACTGATACCTGAAATCTTTTCCCACAGACAGAACAGATAACCTTTTCCCTTTCACATTCAAAGCTGGTGATATTCAGGTCTTGATGAATCGATGAACCTTGCTCTATGGCAGCGAGGCCTGGACAACGTATGTCAGCCAAGAGCGACGTCTCAATTCATTCCATCTTCGCTGCCTCCGGAGAATACTTGGCATCAGGTGGCAGGACCGTATCTCCAACACAGAAGTCCTCGAGGCGGCCAACATCCCCAGCTTATACACACTACTGAGTCAGCGGCGCTTGAGATGGCTTGGCCATGTGAGACGCATGGAAGATGGCAAGATCCCCAAAGACACATTGTACAGCGAGCTCGCCACTGGTATCAGACCCACCGGACGTCCATGTCTCCTCTTTAAAGACGTCTGCAAACGCGACATGAAATCCTGTGACATTGATCACAAGTCGTGGGAGTCAGTTGCCAGCTTTCGCCAGAGCTGGCGGGCAGCCATAAAGACGGGGCTAAAGTGTGGCGAGTCGAAGAGACTTAGTAGTTGGCAGGAAAAAAGACAGAGGCGTAAGGGGAGAGCCAACTGTGTAACAGCCCCGACAAACAAATTTCTCTGCAGCACCTGTGGAAGAGCCTGTCACTCTAGAATTGGCCTTTATAGCCACTCCAGGCGCTGCTTCACAAACCACTGACCACCTCCAGGCGCTTACCCATTGTCTCTCGAGATAAGGAGGCCAAAGAAGAGAAGAAGATGAATCGAGTGACTGTCAGACCTTGATGTGATGTTTGGCTTGAGATACCCGATCTGCAAGTCCTCCGCTTATAAGCCCCTGTAAAAACAGTTTACAAAATCTATCACCGTCAGTCCAGGATAGAAATTCAGAAGAGACAAAGATTCTCTTGGTTTGAGTTTGCTGTGTGTAAATCCTCCACTTCTAAGCCCCTGTGAAAGGAGTTTACAAAAGCCATCACTGTCAGTTCAAGTTAGAAATTCACAACATTCTCTCCTCCAGCTTCCTGACCCAGGATGGCCACACATGGGCTGCATATTGTCCAGAGGGAGGCAACACACCATCCTGAATTCACATCTGCGGTTGCAGAAACCCCAGTCTATTCCCCTATCAAATTTCCTATCACTATTGCTCTTCCAGTCTGCTTTGTGGTCCCCTATGCAACTGAAACAACTGTGGTGCCATGGACTTGGCCGCACTCCCCCAGATGAACCATCATTTTCATCAGAACTGAATACTGGTTGAAGAGCGAGAGTCACTCCAGGGTCTCCTGCACTATCTGCCTTGTTTCTTCTTGCCTGGCTATTGGTCACCTGTTGCCTCTCTCCCTGCAGACTCTTAAGTTGCGGGGTGACCACGTCTATAAACGTGCTATCCACATAGATCTCGACCTCACGGATGCACCGCTGTGACGCCAGCTACTGCTCATGCTCCGAAACCTGGCGCTCAAGTTGCTGCAATTGACAGCACTTCCTGCGCAAATGGCTATCCAGGACATGGGAAGTTCCTGGCGTTCCCACATAGCACAGGATGCACACTCTAGATGTCAAAGCAGCCCTGCCAATCTTCTATATATTAGATGGGAGACCTTGCCAGTACTAATAAATCTTAATAATACTAATAAACCTTACTATTTAAAAATAAGAGAAGGTTTAGAAGAGAATAAAAGAGCTACTCACTTCCCTTCCATTGGCGTCATTTAATTTTTTTTTATTGGTTCATGGGATGTGGGCCGCACTGGCTAGGCCACCCCATAATTGCCCTTGAGAAGGTGTCAGTGAGCTGCCTTCTTGAACCGCTGCAGTCTACGTGGGGTTTAGGTACACAAACAGTGCTGTTAGGAAGGGAGTTCTGGGATTTTGACCCATTGACAGTGAAGGAACGGCGATATAGTTCCAGGTCAGGATGGTGTGTGGCTTGGAGGGGAGGTTGCAAGTGGTGGTGTTCCCATACATCTGCTGCCCTTGTCCTTCTAGGTGGTAGAGATTGTGGGTTCGGAAGGTCCTAAGGAGCCTTATATATAAATCTAGGGAAGCTCCCCCTTATTCTGAAGAAAATTGGAATGTTTAATTTCCAGCACCACGCATGCTCCGCGAAGACAGGTGAGCTCCAGGGAACGGAGCCTTCTCGCGCCTGCGCGTTGCGTCTCCTGCGATGGCGATGAGCCGCATTCACCCGTGATGAGCATTCTGGGTAGGAAAACATGGCATTTATCTCCAATAATATAAAGGGGAACTTCATGTTTCATACTCAGAAAAATGCAATGGTACGAAACAGTGAAGATATTAAAGGCTCGTTTGCTGGTAACGCAACCACATGCGCAAATGCAGCCTCATCGCGTCACTGTGCTTAATCCCTTTATTTATGCATTTCCAACTAGACTGTCAGTCTGTGTCCCTCTGTCTCTGCACGCTCTCTATAACTGTGCCATTAAGTACATATTGTCTCTCCCTAACCCTTCTGTCAGAATTTATCACCTCATTGTGAGGGTTGTATTCACTTGAATTTAAAAGGTTAAGGGGTTTGAAAGTTTTCAATATATTAATTGGAAGTGAAGTGTTAGATCAAGACAAATGATTGGGGAAACCAGCACGAGAGGGCGTGTTCTACAATTTAGAGGCAAACCTTTAATTAATCAACTCCTGGGCCCTGTAAACCCGTGCATTAATCCCCCAGGGCCCTGTAAACCCAGGCATTAATTCACCCCTGCAGCCTGTAAACCCAAGCATTAATCCACCCATGGGCTCTGTAACCAGAGCACTAATCCACCCCTGGGCCTTGTAAACCCAGGCATTAATCCACCCCTGGGCCTTGTAAACCCAGGCATTAATCCACCCCTGGGCCTTGTAAACCCAGGCATTAATCCACCCCTGGGCCTTGTAAACCCAGGCATTAATCCACCCCATGGCCCTGTGAACCAGAGCATTAATCCACCCCTGCTGTGCATACACAGAATTACAGCCCAGAAACAGGCCGTAAGGCTCCACGGGTCTGTGCTGGTGTTATAATCCGTACGATGCTCCTGCCAATTTAATGACCTCATCTCACCCTGCCCCCCCATATCCCTCTATTCCCTTCTCCCTTAAACACATCATTGCTCTCTGCTTCAACCACTCCACTTGGCAGCGAGTGCCACATTCTCTCTGCGTAGAGAAGTTCCTCCTAAGTTCTCTATTTGACCTGTTAATGTCTGTCTTATATTGCTGCCCCCTTGTTCTGACTCACTGATAATTTTAAAGACCTCTATCAGATCTCCTCCTAGTCTTC
Organism: Heterodontus francisci; assembly: GCF_036365525.1. Classification (NCBI taxonomy): domain Eukaryota; kingdom Metazoa; phylum Chordata; class Chondrichthyes; order Heterodontiformes; family Heterodontidae; genus Heterodontus; species Heterodontus francisci. The sequence goes on from NC_090404.1 coordinate 24,929,774, forward strand.
TCTTGTCCAGAGAAAGGAGCCCCAGCCTGCTCAATCTTGCTGGATAGTATCATCCTCTCTGGTGACATCTTTGTAAATCTATTCTGCACTTTCTTCAGTGCTTCAATATCCTTTTTTAATCTGGAGACCAGAACTGCTCACAGTCCTTCTAAGTGAGGTTCTCTATAAATTTAACATTCCCTCCCTGCTGTTACATTGTATTCCTCTAGAAAAGAACATCAGCTCTTTCTTTGCTCTCTTATCGACTTGTGTTGCTCCTTTTACTGATTTATGTGACTCTGTTCCCAGATCTCTTTGCTCCTCAGCTCCATTTAATTTCTTACATTCTAACCAATAACTGGCCTCCTTATTCCTCCTCCCAAAATGAACCAGCTCACATTTCACTATGGTGAATTTCATTTCCCATTTATCTGTCCAGTCTGCCAGCCTGTTTATGTCTTCCTAGATTTTAGTGCAGTCTCTACATTATTAGTTCTACCACCCAATTTGCTGTCATCTGCACATTGTGAAAACACCGTCTAATTCCGGAGTCCAAATGTGAGTGAAGAACAGAAATCCCATTGTATTTCACACCATAGCTGAGGCCCCGGGCACTCGGGTATCTCTATAATTTATTTAATAATTGTTTTCATTGCCTCTCCGGCCCCAATCTCAATGGGATGACACAAAATTATCCTTTGAATAACTGGAGCTTTCAATGGTGGATTAATTATCCAGGACTCCAATCGGGTCAGAAAATCCTCTATCAATGACTACAGGAGCCGAGTGCATTGGCGCGGGATCGCTCTGTGCTCTGAACATTCACAGTGTGGATGATGGAGATGGACTGATGTGGAACAGGCAGCTTAGGAGGCGGGAGGAGATAGTGGGCACAGGGAGGAATTGGAGCCGTGGGTGGGTTGGGAAACTTCATAAACACCTGGGGTCAGCCAGAGACCGACCATTTATTGTGTATTCCCTCGTCTTGTTAGCTGTCCCCAAATGCATTACCCCACACTTCTCCGGATTGAATTCCGTTTACCACTGTTCTGCCCACCTGACTAGTCCATTGATATCTTCCTGCAGTCTATAACTTTCTTCCTCATCATCAACCACACGGTCAATTTTTGTATCATCTGCAAACGTCTTAAACAAACCCCCTACATTCAAGTCCAAATTGTTGATATATGCCACAAAAAACAAGGGACCAAGTACTGAGCCCTGTCGAACCCCAATAAAAACAGATTTCCAGTCACAAAAACACCCATCGACCACTACCTTTGCTGTCTCTGAGCCAATTTTGGATCCAACTCACCACTTTGCCTTGGATCCCATGGGCTTTTATTTTTGTGACCAGTTTGCCATATGGAACCATATCAAAAGCCTTGGTTACACTTTAGCCCCACTCTCCTAATCTTTGGTTGTTTCATGTGCAGCAGGCGTGGGTAGTCGGAGGATCTTCTTCTGGGCCTGCTCTTGGGCCTGGTTAAAACAGCAATATGTAGGCCCTCATAACAAAATGTACTCAGTGCTGTTGTCAGCTGTGACTCAGCAGGTAACACTCTCACCTCTGAGTCAGAAGGCTGTGGGTTCAAGTTTTCTCCAGGACTTGAGCACAAAAATCAAGGCTGACACTCCATTGCAGTACTGAGGGAGTACTGCACGGTCAGAGATGCCATCTTTCCGATGAAACATTAAACTGACATCCTATCTTCCCCGTCAGGTAGATGTATAAGATCCTGTGGCACTATTTCAAAGAAGAGCAGGTGAGTTATGCCCAGTGTCCTGGTCAATATTTATCCCTTCATGAACATCAGTAAAAACAGATGATCTGGTCATTATGACATTGCTGTTTGTGGGATCTTGCTGTGTGCAAATTGGCTGCTGTGTTTCCTACATTACAACAGTGACAACACCTTAAAAGAACTTAATTGGCTGTAAATTGCTTTGGAACATCCTGAGGTCATGAAAGGCACTATATAAATGCAAGTCCTTATTTTAATGTTGGAAATACGGCAGCAAAATTTCACACAGCAAAGTCCCACAAATAGAAAGGTGGCTATGATCACGTGATTTTTTTTAGTGATGTTGGTTGAGGGATAAATATTGACAGCACTGGGAAGAACACCCCTGCTCTTCAAAATAATTTTATGGGATCATTTGCATCCATCTGAGAAGACAGATGGGGTCTTGACTGACTGCTTCAGTATCTGAGGAGTCACGAATGGTGCTGAATATTGTGCAATCATCAGCGAACATCCCCACTTCTGACTTTATGATTGAAGGAAGGTCATTGATGAAGCAGCTGAAGATGGTTGGGCCGAGGACATTACCCTGAGGAACTCCTGCAGTGATGTCCTGCAGCTCAGATGATTGACCTTCAATAACCACAACCATCTTCCTTTGTGCTAGGTATGACTCCAGCCAGCGGAGGGTTTTCCCCCTGATTCCCATTGAACTCAGTTTTGCTAGGGCTCCTTGATGCCATACTGGGTCAAATGCTGCCTTGATGTCAAGGGCAGTCACTCTCACCTCACCTCTTGAGTTCAGCTCTTTTGTCCATGTTTGAACCAAGGCTGCAATGAGGTCAGGAGCTGAGTGGCCCTGGCGGAACCCAAACTGAGCGTCACTGAGCAGGTTATTGCTAAGCAATTGCCGCTTGATGGCACTGATACTGACCGATATCGATACTGATGGACCAGTTTCCATTTCTGCTCCATTTAGAGACGCTCCCTGACCAGTCCTCATTTCTCCTCCATTTAGAGACGCTCCCTGCCTCTCCTGGATTTTGGGACAGTCTCTGTTCTCGGCTCTTTGTTGAGATTGGGGCCGGAGGGAAGCGGTGGAAACCGCGGCTGGTGGTTGATCTTGTTGTGATCTCGCTGTTTAGATTGTCTCCTGACTCCGCACTCGGTGTGTCTGCAGCCTGCGAGTCCCGGGCTTTATTAACCCGCCTCCCTCTCACCTGCTGGAACCGCGCTCTCTGCCTCAGACCCTGTGCCGGCTGATTGACGGAAGCTCCAGACCAATAGCGGAAGGGGGCGGGTCTGGAGGACCGGGCTGGCGGTGGCTCCTCCAATCCATCAGAGCGAGCGAGCGAGGCTTGGTGTACGCAAATGAGCGGGCGGGGCCTCCCCACGTCTTCCAGTCCCGCCCCCTCTTACCATTGGTCCGCAGCTGCCGTCAATCAAATGGAAACGCAGCTGTTTCGAGAGGTTGCGGGGCGGGAGCTTCCGAAACGACGACGGCGCAGGCGCAGGCCGAGTCAAATTTGCAGCCGGTAAGTGGCGGCGGGAAATGAGGGAGTGATGGAGCCGGTGGGCGGGGAGGTTTCAGAAGCACCCGGTGTAGACCTCAACACCCCCAATAAGAAGCTCCCGCGTTTGCACTGAGAGGGGAGCGGGGAACCATTTGGGACACAGCACAGGGCAGGAGGTTCCCACTCCCTTGTTCCACAAAGACTCCCCCTTGGACTGGGCCACACCTGGGCAGGGCTGGCTCAAGGTGCAGGAAGCTGCTAGGCTGAGCTGTGGAGTGGGAGGAGTGGGGGGTTTGACTGACAGGCCTGGGGAGGGGGATATCAGGGCAGGTACACACACTGCTCCCCCTTTTCCTCCTGGTATCTTTTACTGGAGTCGAGTTGCTGAGTGTTTCTAAACTCTGTCTCCCTATCTTGGTAATGTAGGTGGATTGTAGGTTGGTGTCATTGTTGAACACAAGAAATAGGAGCAGGGGTAGACGATATGGCCCATTGAGTCTGCTCCATCACTCAAGATTGTCATCTCTGATTTTAGGGTTCGACTCCACTTTCCTGCCCCCTCACCATATCACTTAATTCCTTGAGAGACCAAAAATCTGTCTATCTCAGCCTTGGATGTATTCAACAATGCAGCATTTACAGCCCTCTGGAGCAGAGAATTTCAGAGATTCACAACCCTTGGAATGAAGTAATTTCTCCTCTATATTGCCTCTCAGGACAATGTGCGGCAGGACGCATGCGCAGCCATCCTGGGTCACGAAGCAGGAGGAGAGAATGTTGTGAATTTCTGAGTTGGACTGACAGTGATGGCTTTTGTAAACTTTTTTTGCATGGTATTAGAAAGCTCAAACCAAACAGTAGATCAAGATCTGACAAAGTGACTCGATTCATCAGGACCTGAATATCATCAGCCTTTGAATGTGGAAGGAAAAAGGATTGTCTGTACCATTAGCTCATGGGAATAGCTTTTCTTTGGCTACCTTATCTAAACTTGTCGTAATCTCGTACACCTCCATCAGATATCAGCCTCCACCTGCTTTCCTTGAAGGAGAACAACACCAGCTTCTCCAATCTAATCTTGTAGCTAAATTCCCTCATACCAGGAGCCATTCTGGTAAATCTCCTCTGCTCCCTCTCAAGGATCCACACATCCTTCCTAAAGTGTGATGATCAGAACTGGATGCAATACTCTAGTTGTGACTGAACCAGAGATTTATGAAGGTTCAGCATAACGTCCCTGATTTTCCACTCAATACCCCTATTTATGAAGCCCAAGATCCCATACGCTTTGCTAACTACTCTCTCAGTAGGTCCTGCCACCTTCATGGGTTTATGCCCATGAACCCCCTCAGGTCCCTCTATCCCTGCACAACTGTGTCATTAAGTAAACATAGCCTCTCCCCATCCCTTCTGCCAAAATGCATCACCTCACTGAGGGTTGTATTCCCTGGTATTTAGGAGATAAAGGGTTGATTTGATCATAATTTTTAAGATATGAATTGGAACTGATAGGGTAGATGGAGAGAAACTATTTCCACTGGTTGGGGAATCTAGGACTGAGGGCATAGTGTAAATCTTAGAGCCAGACCATTCAGGAGTGAAGTTAGGAAATACTTCAACATACAAAGGGTGGTAGAAGTTTGGAACTCTCTTCCACAAACAGCAGTTGATGCGAGATCAATGTTAATGTTAAATCTGACATTGATAGATCTTTGTTAATTGATATGGGACAAAGGCGGGTTTATAGAGTTAGGTCACAGATCAGCCATGATCTCATTGCCTGGTGGAACAGGCTCGAGGGGCTAAATGGCCAACTCCTAGAATCAGAGAAACTTACAGTACAGAAGGAGGCCATTCAACACTTTGTGCTTGTGCTGCCTCTTTGAAAGAGCAGTTGTGTTTAGTCCCACACACCCACTTGTTGTTTGTAAGCCTGTAAGTTCCTCATTCTCAAATACCTGTCAAATCCCTTTTAAAATGACTGATCGAATCAGGTTCCACCACTTTTTCAGGTGGAGCATTCCAGATCCCGACAATTCTCTGGTGTTATAGAAACTGCTGAACTCAGTGTTGAGTCTGGAAGGTTGTGAAGTGCCTAATTGAAAGATGAGCTGCTGTTCATCGAGCTCCCATTGAGCTTCACTGGAACAGTGCAGGAGGCCGTGGTCAGAGTGGAGTGGGTCAGAGAATTAAAATGGGAAGTGACCGGAAACACAGGGTTACACTTACAGATTTAATGGAGATGTTCCTCAAAGTGATCACCCAATCTGCGTTTGATCTTCCCAATATAGAACAGACCACATTGTGAGCAGTGAATATAATAACAACAGAATCCATTCCCTGCAGTCACTTGTGAACCTGCTGGTGTCCCATCAGGTTGGATGACTGAGTGAATTCCTTCTCACACACGGAGTGGGTGAATGGCCTCTCCACAGTGTGAATTCACCCATGAGTTCCCAGCTCAGACGGGTAATTGTATTTCTTCCCACAGTCCCCAGATTCCACGGTTTCTCCCCAGTGTGACTGAGCTTGAGATTCGACAGGCCAGATGATCGGCTGAAGCCTCGTCCGCACACAGAACATGTCTGCCGTTTCACCCAACTGTGAAGGGGCTTTTTGCTTTCATGTTCAAAGGCCAATGATGTTCAGCTGCTGGTGAATCGAGTGACTCTGTCAGATCTTGATGTGATATTTAGTTTGATTTTATCTGTTACAGTTCAGTGGGATGTAAACAGTAACCTTGACAGGAACACATACCAGCACCTTCAGGAGAGATGGTGAGAAAGTCCCTGTGTGCAGAGGGAGAATAAAATCAATGTTTGTAAATCCTCTCCTAATAACCTTTGAAAGGAGTTTATAAAAGTCATCACTGTCAGAATAGAATTCAGAAAAGACAATTCTAGTTTCTGTGGAACATTTTTTTCCCCTCTCATTCCCCCAAAGCTGTAAATCCCCGTCCCACACACTCTCCCTCCTCCCTGTACAGAAATCCAAACCCATGGCACCATCTGCACCATTTCTTTCCTCCACTGTCAGTTTTCTCCGTCCCTCTACACTGACTGGGTTCAGTTCTCCAGCCCCTGTGTGCAGAGTGAGAATCAAATCAATGAGTCAATGATTTTCTCTCCTGGTCGCGGAGACCCTGAAGCCCCGCCCACTCTCTGTTCTGGTTCCACAATTTAGCAGATTCATTCAGCTGACTTTCACAACCTCCCTTTGTGGTTCTCTCTCAGTGACATTTTCCTGTTTTAACTTCATTTTGCAGGGTAATGAAGGGGAGGATTTAAGGGCGGGAAACTCAAACCAAACATCATGTCAAGCTCTGACAGAGTCACTCGATTCATCGGGATCTGAATGTCATCAGCTTTTGATCATGGAAACAAAAAGCAGCGATCACAGTGTGGAGAAACCGTACACGTGTTCTGTGTGTGGACAAGGCTTCAGTCGATCATCTGGCCTGTCGAAACACAAGCGCAGTCACACTGGGGAGAAGCGGTGGAAATGTGGGGACCGTGAGAAGGAGTTAAATTACCTGTCTGAGCTGGAAACTCATCGACACAGTCACACTGGGGAAAGGCCATTCACCTGCTCAGAGTGTGGGAAGGGATTCACACAGTCATCCAACCTGCTGAGACACCAGCGAGTTCACACTGGAGAGAGGCCGTTCACCTGCTCTGTGTGTGGGAAGGGGTTCACACAGTCAGTTCACCTGCTGACGCACCAGCGAGTTCACACTGGGGAGAGGCCGTTCACCTGCTCTCATTTCTCTACCCTGCAGAGACACCAGCGAGTTCACACTGACGAGAGAAAGTTTAAATGCTCCGACTGCGAAAAGAGCTTTAAAAGCCCACGTACACTGAGGGAGCACCAGCGAGTTCACACTGGGGAGAGGCCGTACACCTGCTGCATGTGTGGGAAGGGATTCACCCGTTCGTCCGACCTGCTGGCACACCAGCGAGTTCACACTGGGGAGAGGCTGTTCACCTGCTCAGAGTGTGCGAAGGGATTCACTAGTTCATCCGATCTACTGACACACCAGCATGTTCACACTGGGGAGAGGCCGTTCACTTGCTGTGAGTGTGGGAAGGGATTCACCAGTTCATCCAACCTGTTGACACACCAGCGAGCTCACACTGGGGAGAAACCTTTTAAATGTCCAGACTGTGGGAATTGCTATAAAAGTTCCGGGGAACTGATATCCCATCAACGTGTTCACACTGACGAGAGACCATTCAGGTGCTCTCACTGCGGGACTGGGTTCAGGCGATCAGGCAACCTCACTCTACACCAGCGCGTTCACACTGGAGAGAGGCCATTCATCTGCTCTGTGTGTGGGAAAGGATTCACTCAGTCATCCCAGCTGCTGACACACCGGCGAGTTCACACTGATGAGAGACCTTTTAAATGTTCAGACTGTGGGAGTTGCTATAAAAGTTCCCAGGGATTGATGTCCCATCAACGTGTTCACACTGACGAGAGACCGTTCAGGTGTTCTCACTGTGGGGCTGGGTTCAGACGATCAGAGCACCTCACTGTACACCAGCGCATTCACACTGGGGAGAGGCCATTCACCTGTTCTGTGTGTGGGAAAGGATTCACTCAGTCATCACACCTGCTGAGACACCAGCAAATTCACACTGACGAGAAACCTTTTTAAATGACCAGACTCTGGAAATTGCTATTAAGATTCGGGGGAACAGATGTCCTATCAACGTATTCACACTGACGAGTTCAGGTGCTCTTACTGTGGGACTGGGTTCAGGCAATCAGACCACCTCACTGTACACCAGTGAGTTCACACTGGGAAGAGGCCATTCACCTACTCTGTGTGTGGGAAGGGATTCAATCAGTCATCCAACTTTCTGAGACACCAGCGAGTTCACAGGTGATTACAGGGGTTGGATTCTGCTGTTGCTGCTGTAAATCACACCCAGGACTGAACCATGTTCATTCTGACTGTTGGGGTTTATTTCTGATGTCAGTTGCCCCTCTTGGACTGAGCGTGTGCCCCACAGCATCTCTCATTCATGTGTGAATAGACCATCATGTCTGCAAACCTCATTTTCAATTTAAATCCACTCAGTAAATGTACTGAACAAAAGACGAACAATAAACAGATCACAGGCCAATCCTGCAGCTCTATATCGACAGGAGAAAGTCTGTTATTTAGCTCATGAATGAGGCTGTTTAAGCTCTGAATGTTTGTCAGCACCAGCAGACTTGAGCTGTTTGATAGACGGGCTGTTCACAGCTGTTAACGTGTCAGATATTGAAGGAATTACTCTTAAAATAAACTCACCAATTTATAATCTCAGACTCCGGTCCCTGCTGTAATTAATACTCAGCAACCATTAGTGCTGATTTACAGTCAATCACTGAATAACCAGGTTAACCTTTGTTACTTGTTTTGTGAAATACTCTCCCTATTAGTGCTCAACTGCTGGATAACTCTGATTACATTTCTATGTGTTTATACATGTCTATAAAGTGTCTGTGTGCCCAGATTTAACTAAGTTGTGATTTGTAACCAATAAATGATGTTTTGGGCATGACTTGTAATCTGGTATCTTGGTGATTTGTCAAGAAAGATTTAATTCAACTCACTCAGCAGCTTGAGAGGAACCAGACTGAGGTTTAATGAACATAAGAAATAGGAGCTGGAGGAGGCCATTTGGCCCTTCGAGCCTGTTCTGCCATTCACCAAGATCATGGCTGATCTTCTACCTCAACTCCACCTTCCCGCACTATCCCCATATCCCTTAATTCCCTCAGTACCCAAAAATCTATCAATCTCTGTCTTAAATATACTCAATGACTGAGCATCCACAGCTCCCTGGAGTAGACAATTCCAAAGATTCATAGAATCATGGAAAGTTTGAGGCACAGAAAGAGGCCACTTGACCCATCGTGTCTGTGCCAGTCGAAAAACGATCCACCTATTCCATTCCCACCTTCCAGCATTTGGTCTGTAGCCCTGCAGATTACGGCACTTAAGATGCATATCCAGATTCCTTTTGAATGAGTTGAGGGTCTCTGCCTCAACTACCCTTTTAGGCAGCTAGTTCCAGATCTCACCACCCCCCCCCCCCCCCCCCACCCCCCCTCAACCTCTGGGTGAAATTTATTTTCCTCATCTCCCCTCTAATTTTTCTACCAATCATTTTAAATCTATGCCCCCTCGTCACTGACCTCTCTGCTAAGGTGAATAGGCCCTTCACCTCCACTCTATCCAGGCTCCTCAAATTTTTGTATATTTCAATCAGATCTCCCCTCAGCCTGCTCTGTTCCAAGGAGAACAACCCCAGCCTATCCTATCTTTCATGATAGCTGCATTTTTCCAGTCCTGGCAACATCCTTGTAAATCTGCTCTGTACCCTCTCAAGTGCATTTACATCCTTTCTGTAATGAGGTGACCAGAACTGCACACACTACTCAAATTGTGGACTAACAATGAGTTATACAGTTCCAACAGAACCTCGCTGCTCTTGTATTCTATACCTCGGCTAATAAAGGAAAGGATTCCATATGCCTTCTTAACCACCTTATCGACCTGTCCTGATACTTTCAGAGGTCTGTGGACATTCACTCCAAAGTCTATCAACTTCCTCTACACTTCTCAATACTTTTCCATTAATCGTGTATTCCTTTGGCTTGTTTGATTTCCCCAAATCTTAGACATCTCCAGGTTGAATTCCATTTGCCACTTTTCTGCCCATCTGACCAGGCCATCAAAATCTTCCTGCAGCCGACAGCTATCCTCCTCGCTATCTATCAGCTAATCTTTCTATTGTCTGCAAACTTATTGATTGTGCCCCCTACATTTATGTCCAAGTCAGTAATAGACACCACAAAAAGCAAGCGACCCAGTACTCTGCTATGCGGAACGCCACTGGAAATAGCCCTCCAGTTGCAAAAACACTCATTAACAATTACCCTTTGTTTCCTGTCATTGAGTCAATTTTGTAAGTACTTTGCTGCATTTCCCTGGATCTGATGGGATTTAATTTTTTTAATCAGTCTGCATGTGGGACCTTGTCAAAATCCAACATCAACTGCACTCCCCTCATCTATCTTCCTTGTTACTTCAAAAAATTCGATCAAGTTGGTCAAGCAAGATCTTCCTTTAACAAATCGGTGCTGACTTTCCTTGATTAATCTCTACCTTTCTAAGTGACAGTTTGTCCTGTTTCTCAAAATAGATTCCAATAATTAGCCCACTACTGAGATTAGACTGACTGGCCTGTAATTATTTGGTCTATCCCTCGCTCTCTTTTCAAACAGAGGTACAATGTTAGCAGTTCTCCAATCCTCTGGCACCACACCTGTATCCAGTGAGGACGGGAAAATGATGGTCAGACCTTCTGCTATTTCCTCTCTTGCTCTTTTAACAGCCTGTGGTACATTTCATCCAGCCCTGGCGATTTATCAACTTTCAAGGATGCCATTAATATTTCCTCTCTCCCTTTGTTTATCACATCTAATACTTGACACCCATCTTCCTTAACTGTAGTGTCTGCATAATACCTCTGTTCTGTGAAGACAGATGCAAGTATTCATTAAGAACAATACCAACATCTTCTGCCCTACACGTAGGTTACCTTTTTGGTCTTTTATGGGCCCTAATCTTTCCTTAGTTATCCTCTTACTCTTAATGTATTGATACAACATCTTTGGGTTCACCTTGATTTTGCTTGCCAATATTCTTTCATGCCCTCTCTTAGCTTTCCTAATTTCCTTTTTGATTTCACCCCTCCACTTTCTATACTCCTCTCGGATTTCTGTAGTATTGAGTTCTCGGTGTTGGATGGAAGCTTTTCTTTTCTGCCTTTTCTTACACTGTAAGCTCCTTGACATTCCTGGGGCTTTAGATTTGGCCGTCCCATTCTTTTTCTTTCTGGGAACGTGCTTACTCTGAATCCCTTGAATCTCCCCTTTGAATGCCTCCCACTGCTCTAAAACCGATTGACCTTCAAGTAGCTGCTTCCAGTCCACTTTCACTAAATCACTCCTCGGTTTAGTAAAATTGGCCTTTCCCCAGTTGCGAACTCTAACTCCTCTTCTATCCTTTTCCTTCTCCATAATTATGGTAAAACTGACTGACTTGAAACGTTATCCCTCTGTTTGTCTCTCTACAGGTTTTTACGAGTCCTGTGGAGTTGTACCAGCATTTTATGAATAATTCCATGTCCAGCACCAGTGGCAGTTAGCTTTTAATTTAATCATAGTGCCCTTGTATTCGCAAAACAGATAAATAAGTTGTCGAGACTGGTGAACTGTGTTGACTATAAGTTTGGGCGCTGGTGGTTCATGGGAGAAATCTCGCGTCTCACAGCGGAGATGTGGGTGCCATTCCTGGCCAATGCTAATTGCATATTCCAGTAAAGTATTTCACAAAGCAACATAACTTAAATTACATGAAGATTTAAGTACAACCCGTGGATAATTTAAATATCAAATTTGAACCCGCACCTCCTCAGACAGTGGAGCCTTCATCCAGCATTCAAGTTGGCAGAAGGATCGGGAACCAGAGGATTCCAATTTAAGGTGATTGGCTAAAAATCCGGAGGTGACATGAAGAAAATCGTCAATAGGATCTGGAATGCAGTGCCTGAGAGCGTGGTGAAGGCATTTTTAATCCTGGCCTTCAAAACTGAATTGGATGATTATCTGGGGAAAATATTGCAGCTCATCTGTGCTGTAACTATTCATAAAATCATAGAATGGTTAAAGCGCAGAAGGAGGCCATTCTGCCCCATCGAGTCCGCATCAGCTCTATGCAAGAGCAATTCAGCTAGTTCCACACCCCCACCTTTTCCATATAGCCCTGATCATTTTTTTTTTCAATCTTCAGGTGTTTATCCATTTTCTCATGTTAAAGTCCTGATTGAATCGGCCTCCAGCACACTCTCGGGCGTTGCTTTCTTCAATTCTATGATCCAATATGCCCTCTCCATGTCCAGCCTGTCCATGTGACCACCCGGGACTCTCTTTGCTCTAAAATCCTGACCACGCTTCCTGGGTCCCACGTTGGCTGACCTTGTTAACAGTTCTTTCTTTACAGACGTTGTCCCTCATTGCTTTAGATCTGCCGTCATTACACCTCTCTACAAAACAACAACCCTTGTTCCCAAATTACCACTCTATCTCACTTTCTGAACCACAGTCCTCGAACATGTTGTTACCTCCCAAATCCCTTTTTTCCCAGTAGTTCATGTTTTAATCCCTCCAATCAGGTTTCTGCCCCTGCCGCAGTAATGAAATGGCTCTTAAGCAACTGAGATAAAAGTAAGCAAACCCTCCTCATCCTTCTGGGACTGTGTGCAGGCTTTCACACAGGTGAGCGCACCATCCTCCTCCAATGCCTCTCCACCATCATCCAGCTGGGTGGGACTGCACCCTCCTGGATCCATTCTTATCTAGCTCATTGCAGACAGAGTGTCCCTTGCAATGGCTTCTCTTTATGCTTCCACACCATTACCCCTGGTGTCTCCCAGTGATCCATCCTGGGCTCCCTCCTATTTCTCATCTACATACTGCCCCTCAGTGACATCATCCTAAAGTACAGGGTTAGTTTGGGCCTGTACGTTGGTTAGTAAGATGTAACGAGTAGTTTGCCCCAAAGATCAGTGCTGGGGCCTCAACTTTTTACAGTTTATATAAATGACTCGGATAAAGGGACCGAAGGTACAGTTGTAAAATTTCCTAATGACACAAAGGTAGGTAGGCGATAAGTTGTGAAGAGGACATAAAGACGCTACAAAGGGGCCTTGATAGGTTAAGTGAGTGGGCAAAGATCTGGCAAATGGAGTATAATGTGGGAAAATGTGAAACTGTCCATTTTGGCAGGAAGAATAATAAAAGAAGCATATTATCTAAATGGTGAGAGATTGCAGAGCTCTGAGATGCAGAGGGATCTGTGTGTCCTAGTGCATGAATCGCAAAAGGTTATTTTGCAGGTTCAGCACGTAATTAGGAAAGCTAATAGAATGTTATCATTTATTGCCAGGGAAATTGAATACAAAAGTAGGGAGGTTATGCTTCAGTTATACAGGGCATTGGTGAGACCACATCTGGAGTACTGTGTACAGAATTGGTCTCCTTATTTAAGGAAGGAAGCAAATGCATTGGAAGCAGTTCAGAAAAGGTTTACTAGACTAATACCTGGAATGGGTGGGTTGACTTATGAGGAAAGGTTGGACAGGCTGTATCTGCTGGAGTTTAGAAGAGTAAGAGGTGACTTGATTGAAACATATAAGATGCTGAGGGGTCTTGACAGGGTGGATGTGGAAAGGATGTTTCCCCTTGTGGGAGAATCTGGAGCTGGGGTCTCTATTTAAAATAAGTGGTCGTCCATTTAACACAGAGATGAGGAGAATTTTTTTCTCTCTCTCAGATGGTTGTGAGTCTTTGGAACTCTCTTCCTTAAAAGGCAGTGGAAGCAGAGTCTATAAATATTTTAAGGCGGGGGTAGATAAATTCTTGAAAAGCAAGGGGTGAAAGGTTTATTGGGGGTAGTCGGGAATGTGGATTTGAGGTTACAATGAGATCAGTCATGACCTTACTGAAGGTGGAGCAGGCTCGAGGGCTGAGTGACCTACTCCTGCTCCTAATTTGTACATTTGTATGTACCCACAGACCCATTATCAGCATCTGCTACTTTACACTATGGGAGTGGCGGTCATCATCTGCAGTTGTTGAAAACAATCTTGAGTCTTGGATGCTGTAAAGGGCCTAACTGAAAGATGAGATGCTGTTCCTCGAGATTCCATTGAGCTGGATTGGAATAGTGTAGCGTGCCGCGGTCACAGAGGTCAGATGGGAGTGTGGCGGGGAATTAAAATGGTAAGAAAACTGCATGCTCAGGGTCACGCTTGTGAAATGAACAAAATTGTTCTGCAGAGTGATCACCTTATCTGTGTTTGGTCTTCCCAATGTAGAGGAGACCGCATTGTGAGCAGCTACATTAGAAGAGGTACAGGTAAATCACGGTTTCACCTGTAAAGTGTGGCTGGGGTCCATGGACAGTGGGAAGGGCGCAGGCGAAAGGGCAGATGTTGCCTCTACTGTGTATGTATGTAAATGATCCACAGTGATATTGATAAGAAGGATAAATAGGAGCAGGAGTAAACCATGTGACCCCTCAAGCCTCCTCCACCATTACATATTCTTATACCTCAACTCTAATTTCCCGTCCTATCCCCATATCTATTGATTCTCTTACTATCCAAAAATCTATGGACCTCTGTTTTGAGTATACTCAAGGCAGAGTTTGAAACATTTAAATTAAGTTTTAATCTGGAAAATACACATTGCAATCATTTGCAAGTAGCAAATCAACCCCACAGCTGCTCGGAAATCATATCAACGGACTTTCACTCTGGCCTAGCGTCATCACGCTGAAATCAAGTCATTGTTTTATCTGGCACATTATTCTTCCTGTCATAATTGGCTGAATAAGTGTAAACCGCCCTCCACTTCACTTTAAGTGAAAGAGGCAACTTTGTAGATACCGTATATCGTTGCAACCAGTTCGTTGGATCTGCTTGTTTCATCTTCCCTTACATTCGGCTAATGAGAAGATTTCTGGAAGAAAGAACAATGAAGGACAGCTAGAAACCACAATCCTGTCTCCCACTGCGGTACTGGTTCGTTAAACATAGATGCATTTGTGGGGTATGGTGAGTTTAATGCTCAGAAATAACTGAAAAATAAAGAAGTCATTTTAACCTCGTATAGAACCTTAGTTCAACCACACTAGGAGCATTCTGAACAGTTCTGCTTTCTGTATTAGAAAATGAATCTGGAGGCAGTGGAGAAGGTTCCAAAAAGATGAAAACGTGACTGAGAAATGACTAGACGGATATGTAACTGGAGTTAGAGGAAGTAGGGCGGGGGAGACTCATACAAACACGAGTATTGGCCTTTCCATCACACTCCTGACATATGCATTGTAGTTGGTGGCAAGGATTTGTTGGGGACTTAGCAGGTGAATAACTTGCCACAGAATGCCTGGACTCTGGCTTGCTATTGTAGCCACAGTATTTATGTGGATAGTCCAGTTCAGTTTCTTGACAATAGTGACACCCCAGAATGTTGATAGTGGAGCATTCAGCGAAGGTAATGCCATTAACTGCCATGGTGAGGTGGTTAGCTTCTCTGTTTTTGGAGATGATAATTGCTATCATTCCTGAACACTTTCTATCCGAGAATATTAAGCATTCAACGGTCTCTCTTTTGAACCAGGTCTCCGTTGTCGCCAGAATATCATATTCGCACCCTGATCAATTGTGTCTTCTGATCATCAACCTCAGTAACCACACTTCATAGTTTTGCCCACATCCACTCCAAACATTTTGGGGAATATTAGGGGAATAGAGGATCAGCTGATCAATGTATCTTTATACGGCCTGAGGATTTTGCTGAACAGGACAGAATTTAAGGCTAACAATAGGGAGAATTGAATTTATAGAGCGCTTTTCACGACCTCGGGACATCCCAAAGTGCTTTGCAGCCAATGATAGACTTCTTAAGTATAGTCACTATTGCAAGGTAGGCAGCCAAATTGCTTATAAACTCCCACAAACAGCAATATGATGACCATATAATCTGTGTTTGTATGTTGATTGGAGAATAAATATTGGCAAGGACACCAGTGATAACTATCCTGCTCTTCTTCGAAAAAGCGACACTGGATCTTTCGCATCCACCCAGGAGGTCAGACAGGGACATGGTTTAACACCTGTCTGAAAGACAGCACCTCTGTCAGTGCAGCACTGCCTCGGAACTGTACGAAGAAGCAGCCTTGATTTTTATGCTCAAGTCCTGAAGTAGAATGTGAACCTGCAATCTTCCAGCTCACGGGTGTGATTTTTTTTTTTTGTTTCTTTTTTTTCATTCATTCACGGGATGTGGGCATCGCTGGCCAGGCCAGCATTTATTGCCCATCTCTAAGTATTACTAACTGAGCCATCGCTGATACAGTGCTGACTGTAGCCATTTTTTAGAGGGAGCTTTACTCTGTGTCTCACCCATTTTCTTTAAATGAAGGAAGCCTTTATACCCCAGGCACCTATTATTTTTTGTTGAGGGGGCATTTATACCCCAGACCCCTTTATAAGGTAATTAGAACAAAACTCAAATTAAAATGAAATTCTCAGCGTCTATGATGCACTCCAGCCCCGGCAGTCCCCATCGGTCATGGAAGGCCTCAAGAAAACTAGCGAACGCCGCTTGCTCCTTCTCCAGCGACACCCAGGTGCGAACGTAACCTTGGAAGAGGGGCAGGCAATCAGGGTGGACAGACCCGCCGACGGCCTGCAGCCTGGACCTGTGAATTGCCACCTAATGTAGCCATGTTCATCTGGACCACTCCACATTGAATGCAAAGTACAAAAGTAGACGTTGCCACAGTTAAGGTAACCCTGCTGAACGAGGTTATTCCACACTGACAGAAAACATGTAGAACTGGACCTGCACAGGCTAAATGTAACCGTGGCGAACTAGCCATGGGCGCACATAATATAACGTGATGACTAGGACATGTTCATACTGGCAGTAACTGTACTGAATTGGACCTGCCCACATTGAAGGTAACCAGTTTGAACTGGAACAGTGCACAGGGAAAGTAGCAATGCAGAAGTAAATCAGTGCACTCTGAATGTAAATGTGGTAAACTGCACATGTCCCCACTAATTATCACCATCCATACCTGCACCAGTGCACAGTAAATATAACGATGGCCCTGACTCCATCGAACACAGCCGTACTGAATTTGAGAAGTCAACTTTTATTATAACTATGTTGAACTGAACTTTTCCGCACTGAAAGTAAGCATGGAGAACGGGACTGAATGCAACAGGACTGAACTGAGCCTGTGCATGATCAGTGCAACTGTATATCATTTGACTTGACAACATTGAATTCAATTCTGCTGAACTGAACCTTCTCACTGAAAGTAACTGCGCTTTACCCTTCAGCAGTGAATGTAACCGTGCTGAACTGATCCTTTCTACATGGCATATAATCATTCAGTAACTGCTCATCCAGTCATCTTCACATCAGAAAGAAGGTCGCTGAGCTGGGCAGGATCATACTGGCAGTAACCATGCTACATTGGGCCTGTCTACGTTCAATGGAACCGGCGGAACTGAAGCTGCCCTCACTGAAAGTAACAATACAGAACTGGATCTGTCCACTTTGAATGTGAGTGTGCTGAACTGGAACTTTCGACAATGAATCCTGTTCAGGCCTGGACCAGTAGACTCTAAGTATCACAGTCCTGCCTCTATGGAACACAACCATACTGTACTGAACTTGACCAATCAACACTGAATGCAATCGTGTTGAATTGGACTTTTCAACACTGAGAATTAGCGTGCACAACTGGACCTGTGCACATGGAATGTAAGCCGGCTGAACCCGTGAACACCGAGAGTAACTGCGCTGAACTAAATGCACGTACCCTAAATGTAGCCGCGCTGATCTAAACCTGTGCACACAGATTGTGGCCGTGCTGAACTTGACCTCTCCACGCTGCATATGACCGCGCCGACCTCGACCAGTCCACACTAAATATAAATGTGCTCAATTGGATTAGATTAGATTAGAGATACAGCACTGAAACAGGCCCTTCGGCCCACCGAGTCTGTGCCGACCATCAACCACCCATTTATACTAATCCTACACATTCCTACCAAACATCCCCACCTGTCCCTATATTTCCCTACCACCTACCTATACTAGTGACAATTTATAATGGCCAATTTACCTACCACCCTGCAAGTCTTTTGGCTTGTGGGAGGAAACCGGAGCACCCGGAGAAAACCCACGCAGACACAGGGAGAACTTGCAAACTCCACACAGGCAGTACCCAGAATCGAACCCGGGTCCCTGGAGCTGTGAGGCTGCGGTGCTAACCACTGCGCCACTGTGCCGCCCTATGTGGATATGTGTCCACTGATTAAACCGTACCGAATTTGAACATCAATACTGAACGCAATGCTGCTGAACTGGACGTTTCCACACAAAACACAAAGGTGCACAACTGCACCTATGCACACTGAAAGTACCGTGCTGACATAGACCAGTCCACACTGAATACAGTCAACTGCGTTGAAGTGGATGCACCGTCTCGGAGGAATTTGGAGTTAGGGGCATGTGACCCGGGATCCCACAGAATGGAGCTGAATAGTGATCAGGATCGAGCACTTGGTTGGAGTTTCCTTCAGGATCAGAATATCTCTGGTCAGTTATACCTTGTGCTGAGGGCACTTAACTCAGTATTAAATGGTTTAAACCCAGGGATTCCTCATTTAAAATTTTCACTTTCACCATTGCAGCGCTTGTTAAACTTTTCATTCCCGTAACTGTCTCTTCTTCTTCTTTGGCCTCCTTATCTCGTGAGACAATGGATAAGCGCCTGGAGGTGGTCAGTGGTTTGTGGAGCAGCGCCTGGAGTGGCTACAAAGGCCAATTCTAGAGTGACAGGCTCTTCCACAGGTGCTGCAGATAAAATTTGTTTGCCGGGGCTGTTACACAGTTGGCTGTACCCTTGCGCTTCTGTCTTTTTTCCTGCCAACTGTTAAGTCTCTTCGACTCGCCACACATCTGCCCCGCCTTTGTGGCTGCCCACCAGAATTAGAATTAGAATTAGAACATTACAGCGCAGTACAGGCCCTTCGGCCCTCGATGTTGCGCCGACCTGTGAAACCATCTGACCTACACTATTCCATTTTCATCCATATGTCTATCCAATGACCACTTAAATGCCCTTAAAGTTGGCGAATCTACTACTGCTGCAGGCAGGGCGTTCCACGCCCCTACTACTCTCTGAGTAAAGAAACTACCTCTCACATCTGTCCTATATCTATCACCCCTCAACTTGAAGCTATGTCCCCTCGTGTTTGCCATCACCATCCGAGGAAAAAGACGCTCACTATCCACCCTATCTAACCCTCTGATTATCTTATATGTCTCTATTAAGTCACCTCTCCTCCTCCTTCTCTCCAACGAAAACAACCTCAAGTCCCTCAGCCTTTCCTCGTAAGACCTTCCCTCCATACCAGGCAACATCCTAGTAAATCTCCTCTGCACCCTTTCCATAGCTTCCACATCCTTCCTATAATGCGGTGACCAGAACTGCACACAATACTCCAGGTGCGGTCTCACCAGAGTTTTGTACAGCTGCAGCATGACCTCGTGGCTCCGAAACTCGATCCCCCTATTAATTAGAGCTAACACACCATATGCCTTCTTAACAGCCCTATTAACCTGGGTAGCAACCTTCAGGGATTTATGCACCTGGACACCAAGATCTCTCTGTTCATCTACACTACCAAGAATCTTCCCATTAGCCCAGTACTCTGCATTCCTGTTACTCCTTCCAAAGTGAATCACCTCACACTTTTCTGCATTAAACTCCATTTGCCATCTCTCAGCCCATCTCTGCAGCCTATCTATGTCCTTCTGTACCCTACAACATCCTTCGGCACTATCCACAACTCCACCGACCTTCGTGTCATCCGCAAATTTACTAACCCACCCTTCTACACCCTCTTCCAGGTCATTTATAAAAATGACAAACAGCAGAGGCCCCAAAACAGATCCTTGCGGTACACCACTAGTAACTAAACTCCAGGATGAACATTTGCCATCAACCACCACCCTCTGTCTTCTTTCAGCTTGCCAATTTCTGATCCAAAGCTCTAAATCACCTTCAACCCCATACTTCCGTATTTTCTGCAATAGCCTGCCGTGGGGAACCTTATCAAACGCCTTACTGAAATCCATATACACCACATCCACTGCTTTACCCTCATCCACCTGTTTGGTCACCTTCTCGAAAAACTCAATAAGGTTTGTGAGGCACGACCTACCCGTCACAAAACCGTGCTGACTATCTCTAATGAACTTATTCTTTTCAAGATGATTATAAATCCTGTCTCTTATAACCTTTTCCAACATTTTACCCACAACCGAAGTAAGGCTCACAGGTCTATAATTACCAGGGCTGTCTCTACTCCCCTTCTTGAACAAGGGGACAACATTTGCTATCCTCCAGTCTTCCGGCACTATTCCTGTCGACAATGACGACATAAAGATCAAGGACAAAGGCTCTGCAATCTCCTCCCTAGCTTCCCAGAGAATCCTAGGATAAATCCCATCTGGCCCAGGGGACTTATCTATTTTCACACTTTCTCAGGCGAATGCTGGCAACTGACTCCCACGACTTGTGATCAATGTCACACGATTTCATGTCGGGTTTGCAGACGTCTTTAAAGCGGAGACATGGACGGCCGGTGGGTCTGATACCAGTGGCGAGCTCGCTGTACAATGTGTCTTTGGGGATCCTGCCATCTTCCATGCGGCTCACATGGCCAAGCCATCTCAAGCGCCGCTGACTCAGTAGGGTGTATAAGCTGGGGATGTTGGCCGCCTCGAGGACTTCTGTGTTGGAGATACGGTCCTGCCACCTGATGCCAAGTATTCTCCGGAGGCAGCGAAGATGGAATGAATTGAGACGTCGCTCTTGGCTGACATACGTTGTCCAGGCCTCGCTGCCATAGAGCAAGGTACTGAGGACACAGGCTTGATACACTCGGACTTCTGTGTTCCGTGTCAGTGCGCCATTTTCCCACACTCTCTTGGCCAGTCTGGACATAGCAGTGGAAGCCTTTCCCATGCGCTTGTTGATTTCTGCATCTAGAGACAGGTTACTGGTGATAGTTGAGCCTAGGTAGGTGAACTCTTGAACCACTTCCAGAGCGTGGTCGCCAATATTGATGGATGGAGCATTTCTGACGTCATGTCCCATGATGTTCGTTTTCTTGAGGCTGATGGTTAGGCCAAATTCGTTGCAGGCAGCCACAAACCTGTCGATGAGACTCTGCAGACACTCTTCAGTGTGAGATGTTAAAGCAGCATCGTCAGCAAAGAGGAGTTCCCTGATGAGGACTTTCCGTACTTTGGTCTTCGCTCTTAGACGGGCAAGGTTGAACAACCTGCCCCCTGATCTTGTGTGGAGGAAAATTCCTTCTTCTGAGGACTTGAACGCATGTGAGAGCAGCAGGGAGAAGAAAATCCCAAAAAGTGTGGGTGCGAGAACACAGCCCTGTTTCACGCCACTCAGGATAGGAAAGGGGTCTGATGAGGAGCCACCATGTTGAATTGTGCCTTTCATATTGTCATGGAATGAGGTGATGATACTTAGTAGCTTTGGTGGACATCCAATCTTTTCTAGTAGTCTGAAGAGACCACGTCTGCTGACGAGGTCTAAGGCTTTGGTGAGATCAATGAAAGCAATGTAGAGGGGCATCTGTTGTTCACGGCATTTCTCCTGTATCTGACGAAGGGAGAACAGCAGGTCAATGGTCGATCTCTCTGCTCGAAAGCCACACTGTGCCTCAGGGTAGACACGCTCGGCCAGCTTCTGGAGCCTGTTTAAAGTGACTCAAGCAAAGACTTCCCCCACTATGCTGAGCAGGGAGATTCCACGGTAGTTGTTGCAGTCACCGCGGTCAACTTTGTTTTTCTAGTGGGTGATGATATTGGCATCGCGCATGTCCTGAGGTACTGCTTCCTTGTCCCAGCACAGGCAAAGCAGATCATGTAATGCTGA
The DNA here is from genome assembly GCF_036365525.1 of Heterodontus francisci. Lineage (NCBI taxonomy): Eukaryota > Metazoa > Chordata > Chondrichthyes > Heterodontiformes > Heterodontidae > Heterodontus > Heterodontus francisci. The sequence goes on from NC_090404.1 coordinate 24,951,628, forward strand.
GAGTATAGCAGGCTTGGCACTCTTGATTATTTCAGGGGTAATGCTGTCCTTCCCAGGGGCTTTTCCACTGACTAGAGAATCAATGGCATCACTGAGTTCCGATTTTGTTGGATGTATGTCCAGCTCATCCATGACTGGTAGAGGCTGGGCTGCATTGAGGGCGGTCTCAGTGACAACATTCTCCCTGGAGTACAGTTCTTGGTAGTGCTCAACCCAGCGGTCCATTTGCTTGCGTTGGTCAGTGATTATGTCCCCTGATTTAGATTTGAGGGGGGCGATCTTCTTGATGGTTGGCCCAAAAGCTCTCTTAATGCCATCATACATTCCTCTGATGTTTCCGGTGTCTGAGGGCAGCAGAATATGACTGCATAGGTGTTGCCAGTAGTCATTTGCGCAGCGCCTGGCTGTTCTTTGTGCAGTGCTTCTGGCTGCTTTAAGTGCTACGGATGTTAACTCGCTGGGGGCTTTCCTGTAGTTCAACAGTGCAATGCGCTTAGCGGCTATGAGAGGTTCCAGCTCTTCAGTACGAGATTGAAACCAGTCTGCATTCCTCTTCGCACGTTTGCCGTAGGTGGTAACTGTAGCCAGGATCATATTGCAATCTTTGGATATTTCACTTTAGAGCCGTGCCAGATCCCTTGGAAAACATTCCATTCCATCAAAACATAAACACGAGTCTGACAACAGCTGCACTAATCTGTTTGTTTCAATTAGTGTAATTAATGCAAAAAGATTAAACCATCTAACTATCTCCCTGGGCTCTGACATCGGATATAAATATAGCAATCTTTAGCAGTATTTCAGAGCGTGTTCAGAGCTTCTGGTAGAAATGCATGGATCAGCAAAAGGTCTGGTGTTTGCCATTTACTATCCCATCCTTGCAGCTATTGGGATTCCAGGTAAAGTATTGTACTTAGTTACTAGTTAGGGGGATCGTTGATTAGCATGTTCACTGATCGTATTTACCGCTAGCGTTTCTCCATGTTATGGATATCCTATCCCCCTTTCTTGGGATAATCTCTCCACTTTAAAGGGAATATTTCTTCCCTCCAATTGGTGTAACGTCTCCTGTTATAAAGTATCATTTTCCCACTTTATCTGTATTATATCTCCATTTTAATGATATAATTTCGTCCATTTACTGTTATAATTTCTCGTTGTTAATGATATAATTTTGCCCTTCAGAAGTGTCATTTCTCCACAATGCTGGAGTTTTTTTTTACATTGCCGATGTAATTTCTCCCGCTTTACGGCATCATATTCCCCTTTGACGGCACAATTTCTCCTCTTCAGCGGTATCATTTCCCCCTTAACCAGTTTAATTTCCCCTGCTTAAAGGTACATTTTCGTGCCTCTAACTGCATAATGTCATCCCTTAACTTGGCCATTTCACAGTGTAAATGTATTCTAGTCTATCACTGACACTGTTACTGTGGGTGAATGATCACACTGTTGCATCGATATAAATTTAATACCATTGTGTTATTGACACTGTTTTTGTGGGTGAATGGTCGCAGTTTTCACAGTGTAAATGTATTCTAGTCTATCACTGACACTGTTTCTGTGGGTGAATGGTCGCAGTTTTCACAGTGTAAATGGAACTCTGTTGTGTTATTAACAATGACAGTGGCTGATTGAAATTATTCAACAATTAAATAATTCCTGACTGAATTAATGAGTGAATTCATTGAAGGGACATTATTGGGCATCAGGTTGTTAACAGAAATATAAGCAATGTAACAAGTGGCCGTTTTATGAATGAAACTGGACTCACCCGAAACTTACAGCGCTCAGTGTTTCTAACTCGCACTGCTTCAGCCCGGCTTCCCTCTTCCATATTAACTGCTGCAAACTCTTCCACAGTGACCACTACTGAGTCCGAATGGTCTTTCTGCTCCAAGCCCCTGGCAATGTCCTTGACTGTTCCCATCTTCAACCTTTTCTCCATATTTTGTAGAACTGGTGGCATCTCTAGCATCTGAGTCAAAATGTTTGTATTTCAATAGTCACTAAAGGACGAAGCTGATCATCAATGACGACACTGCCGCTCAGTGCTGATGAACTGCTACACTGTAGGAGGGAGTTTTCTCCGAGTGAGACCTCATCACCTGCCACTTCCGCGGGTACAGATGGACACTGATATAATCGCAGCAGATTAACAGAAGAAGCGGTCAGAATTATTACTGCGTGTTCAAAAACTTCCCCTCCGCAAAGTGAGAAAACGTTAATTGTTCATTCAGTTCTCTCTGAGGATCCTTTTGAAAATGTTGACAGTCGAATTTTCCAACAGCCAGTCATTTTACAATAATGTGCTGGCTGAGGGTCTTTTAGGTCTCAGCAGGATATAATCCGTTTTAAGTGCATGTTCCTCCTACTTCCCTGTTAGGTTGTTCTCCGATTGTCCGTTATTGTATTATTTACTCTCAAATGTTGTCTATAATATATTCCTTGTCTGGTTGATGTTCCCAATTTGGTTCAATGAGTTTCCGATGCCTTCCTGTTCTCCATTATGTTTGATTGCATTATTTTACATTCGAATGTTATTGACCTGTCTGATTTTTAATCTACATTATTATTTTATACACAGAATCAAGTACCCGGAGGTTCAGGGATAATTTTCCACTCAATATCATGTGTTAAAGCAATGCATTTTACACAAAATTCTGTAAAACGGATGCTATCGTTGGGAGTCGGACCAGTAATTTCCCTGTTCTTGCTCTCTCACACACATACACTCTCCCTCTTTTTCTCAGTCTCTCTCTCTCTCTATTACAGCTAACTTGGCAGTGATTGTGATCCTGTCCCGAGGAAGATGCGGTCTCTCCAGATGTATCACTTACTACCTGATGTCCATGGCAGTGACGGATCTCCTGGTCATGATCACCGTTGTGATATTAAACCGGATTGCTGGTATTTATTTCCCAGGCAGTTTCCTGTTTATCACACCAGTTTGCAAATTCCGTAATACCCTAAACTATGCAATCCTGGACAGTTCTGTCTGGTTAATGGTCGCTTTCACCTTTGATCGATGCATAGCCATTTGTTGCCAGAAGCTGAAAATAAAATACTGTACCGAGAAAACGGCGGCGTGGGTTATAGGAGCGGTCTGCACTCTGAGCTGTTTCAAAAATATCTTCCGTTATTTTATAATGGAACCTTCGTATATAATTGATAATGTACCCTGGCTCTGCGCCATAAAATCAACATTTTATACATCACCCGAATGGGTCACATATGACTGGATTTATTCCCTTTTAACCCCCTGTGCTGCATTCTTTCTGATTTTACTGCTCAATGCTCTGACTGTCAGATACATTCTAGTGGCCAGTAGAGCTCGCAGGAGACTCCGGGCCCACAGCAATGGAGAGACTCAGAGTGATCCAGAGATGGAGAAGCGGAGAAAGTCCATCGTTTTACTCTTCTGCATCTCGGGCAGTTTTATCCTGTTATATTTGGTATTTCTTATAAATTTCTTTTATGTCCGGATTGCCAAATTTACTTATTTTTCCGGTTCCAATTTCAATAAATCAAATTTTATTCTGGAACAAAGCGGATATATGCTTCTGCTTATGAGTTCCTGCATCAATCCATTTATTTATGCAGGAACCCAGAGAAAATTCAGAGAGGAGTTAAAGAATGGAGTAAAATATCCATTGAGTCTTATTGTTAAATTGTTTAAATGATGAACAATACAATGCAACATGAATTGCACGTTATATTTCATCCATTGCTGTTCTTGTTTATGTCCCTCCCCTCCCAGAAAAAAATATAGCCACTCGCTTTGAGATCCTTATCGAAGGTGTGAATTTAAGAATGCATAAGCAATGCCGCATCACTGCACAATTCAGTGTTGTAACTTGTTCTCGTTTAGTTTCCAGTTCTCTTCCCCGTGCTGACTCTAGGTTAGTGCATTCCCATCAGCCCCAAGGGACCATAAATATCGTTACATTCTTGTGGGAAACACAGAATCCGGCCCGTGATCTGCTATTAGATATCAAGTTCAACTGCTCAATGAAGGAGCATCAATATCCCTGCTGGGAATCATTTGGGACTTAAGGGTAGGATAGGCACTGAAATGGAAACGTGTAATGCCCCAGGTATTGTTGTCCAATTCATAGGCACCGTCCCATAGCCGCACTCTTGTGTGCATAAACGTAGAAGCAGTAAATGCTGGAGGAAAAAGACACAATGTCATCTAGTTCGCCTTCTACTCTTTTCATTGGCTAATTAGGACAACATCCCTGTGCCATCAAACAAAAGAAAATTATTCAAACAAAAATACCCCCTTTTTAAAAGAGCTACAAACAATAAACACCAAAATCATAAAAAGGAAATTATCAAATTAAATTACGATATTACCTTCACTATCGACCATGAACTCCAGTGACTTTGCCTTCTACTATCCAGGTAGTCCCATGTAACAATGTTCATAGATCTTTTCACTAACCGGTGAATCGCTAGAAACCAGCCTGCAACTATAAATAGAAATTAGCCTACAACAGACCGAGACATGAGGTGAGGAAGAACCCGGTGGTGGAAAGCTTTAGGTACCATATTTACAAAATCACCTGTTCCCCTCAAGCAATGCTACATTTACCACATTTCATATCTCAAATTTCTCACATACTGTATCCCCAAATGACGTCCTATGAATGAAATCTGTCTAATTAGCATTGTAAATATCAAAATTACCTGCTTCCACCTTCGCTATAGGGAGCCTGCTCCATAGATCGACCACTCAGTGAAATATTGTTCCAGTCGATTGGCTTTGAATTTGTCCCCTCTGACCTCTGGTTCGACTGTACTTGAAAACTTGCCGGGCTCTGCATCATCTAGTCCCTTTAGAAGCTGCAAAACAGAAAGCGTAACACCCCTAAACCTTCCCTTTTTAAAAATTTCCGGATACTACACATGATTCTTTAACCACGTTTTCAATCGCCGGTCCTAATATCACCTTGTGTGGTATGAAGCGTCTTGTGACGTTTTACTAACTTAGAGGCGCCATTTAAATACAAGTTAATGTTACTGCTATCATGGATCAGAGAATGGTACAGCAGAGAAGGAGACCAGTCGTCCCTGGATTCTGTTTCAGCTCTTATTCAGATCTGTCCTTTTAGTTCCACTCCCCTGTCCTTTCCCCATTTAATTTCAGTTTTTAAGGCTACTATTGGATATTAAATTAACACCCTATCAGAGAGTGTGTAGCAAATCCTGGCAACTCATTATTGAAGAAGTATTTTTTTCCTTTCATGCTATCTCTGCTTCTTTTGCCAAACACCTTAACTCCGTAATCTACCATTATTGAACTTACAGCCATTGGAAACAGTTTCTCTTTATGTATTCTATATAATACAGTTCATGCTTTTAAACACCTCTATAAAATCTTCCCTTAGTCTTCGCCGGTCGAAGGAGAATAAGCCCAACTTCTACAGTGTATCTCTCTAAATGTAATCCCTGGGATCGTTCCAGTAAATCTCCTCTGTGCCCAACTTCAAATCCTTCACATCCTTCCAAAAGTGCGGTACCCAGAATTGGACAAATTACTCCAATTCTGGCCGAAGCAGTGCTTTCCAATGATTCATCATAACTTCCTTGCTTTTGTACTCGTTTTAAAATTTAGCACCTATTATTTCTCCTCACTCTTCCAACCAAAATGTAATCAATTCACATTTTTCTGTATTGAATTTAGTTGCCATACCTCTGCCAATTCCACAGCCAATTTATGTCATCTTGAAGATTATTACTATATTCCTCACTGTTAACTACATTTTCAGGATACGTGCTATGTGAAAATTTCAAGATTGTTCTCTTTACTCCAAATACAAACCATTAATATATATGAAGAACAACACTGGTCAAAGCAGGGAGCATTTGGGAACGTCACTGTATATCTCCCTTCAGTGCAGTAAACAGCCATTCACTACAACTGTTTGGTCACAATTTGAACGGTGTAAATTTAGTTATTGACAATTAAATAACTCCTGTCTGAATTTAATTAATGAGTTTATTGAAGGGACTGTATTTGGCATCGAGTTAACAGAAATATAAGCAATGTAACAAAGGACCACCTTATCAATGAATGTGCACTTACCCGAAACTCACAACGCTCAGTGTTTCTGTTCTCAGACTCAAACTCGCACTGCTTCACCCTGGCTCTCCTGTTCCACATTAGCTGCTGCTAACTGCTCTACAGTGGCCACGATTGAGTGCGAATGGTCCTTCTACCCCAAGCCCCTGGCAATGTCTTGGACTGTTCCCATCTTCAATGTTCTCTTCATAGTTTGTATAACTGGTGGCATCTCTCACATTGCAGTAAAAAAGTTTGATAATCTATGCCAACAGTGCATCTCAGCAGTGAGGAAGCGCTGCATTGTCGAAGGGCCCTTTCCTCGAATGAGACCTCATAATCCATCACTGCTGCTGGTACAGATCGACACCGGAGTTCCCAACTAAGTAAAGGGTGAATGGCTTGGAGTTATTACTGCTTCTTCACCAACATCCCCTCCGCAAAGTGAGAAAACACTACTTGTGACGATCTTTCTGGACAAGTTGACAGTAGAATTTTCCAATAATTATTTTTTTTACAGGAGTTCATCAGATGAGGAACTTTTAGATCCTCAGCGGGATATGATCCGTTTTAAATACAGGTTTTTCCTTCTCCCCTTAAATATCTTCTGTAACATGCTCGCGAAGTTATTTTTCTTGTTTGATTGATGTTCCCATGTTGTTTTCAAAGGGTTTCTGATGCATACTTGTTCTCTATTATGTTTGTTCGTATTATTTTACATTCTGATGTTATTGCTCTGTGTGATTTTTAATTCAGGTGATTAATATAAATGCAGAAGCAAGTGTCCGAAAGTGAATCGATAGTTTTCCACTCAAGATCATGTGTCAATGTTGTGAAATTTACAGAGTTCCTGTAAAACGGATGATTTTGTTGGGAGTTGGATGAGTAATTTTCCTGTCCTTGCTTGCTCGCACACATACACTCTCCCTTTTTCTCTCAGTCTCTCTATCTCTAATTACAGCTAACTTGTCAGTAATTGTATTTCTGTCCCGGTCTCTCCAGATGTATCACTTACTACCTGGTGTCCATGGCACTGACGGATCTCCTGGTTATGATCACCGTTTTGATATTAAAGCGAATTGATGGTATTTACTTCCCAGGTGGTTTTCTGTTCATCACACTGGTATGCAGCCTCCATCTAGCCCTAAACTATGCGATCATAGACTGTTCTGTCTGGTTAACGGTCGCTTTCACCTTTCATCAATTTATGGCCATTTGTTGTAAGAAGCTGAAAATAAAATATTGCACCGAGAAAACGGCGGCAAGGGTGATAGGAATCGTGTCCACACAGAGCTGTTTAAAAAATACCTTCTGGTATTTTATATATGAACCTTTGTATATAATTAACTCTATACCGTGGCTCTGCAACATAACGTTAATATATTATACATCACCTGCATGGGCCACATCTGCCTGGATTCAGCGCATTTTAACTGCTTGTCTCCCATTTATTCTGATTTTACTGCTCAATGCTCTGACTGTCAGATACATTCTAATGGCCAGTACAGACCGCAGGAGACTCCGGGCCCACAGCAATGGAGAGAAACAGAGTGACCCAGAGATGGCGAAGAGGAGGAACTCCATTATTTTGCTCTTCACAATCTCGGGCAGGTTCATCCTGTTATATTTGCTACTTCTTATAAATTTCCTCTATGTTTGAATTGCAAAACTTAGTTATTTTTCTGGTTCCAATTTCTACATCAAATTTTATTCTGCAGGAGACCGGAATAATGCTTCAACTTTTGAGTTTCTGTGTCAACATGAATTGCACGTTATATTCCATCCACTGCTATTCTTGTCCATGTCACACATTGAAATATTCTGCTTAATAATTAAAGCGACACATCTTCCTTTTTTTCCCATGCTTATCTATACTAAACACTTTGTTTCCAGGAATATTTGTTACTCAGTCCTCATTTATTTCCAGCCAGGACTTCGTTATCGTCATGACATCATATTCCCATGTGACAATTTGCACCTGTGACTTTCCAAACTAATTAACTATGCTATGTCTATCTACATGCATTTACAGTAAACCTCATTTAGACCACATTGCATTCCCTCTTTCTCTGACTACATCTAATGCCTCTTTTGTAACTCTAGAGCTATATGCTTCTCCTAGTCATTTGTGCACCTTGTTTATTCGATCTAATGCTACATCTTTGTTCCAACCCCCATGCCAAGTTAGTTTAAACCTTTCACAACAGCATGAGCAAACCGAAACCTCCAGAGCATCGGTCCTGACTCTGTGGAGATGCAACTCATCAACCCATCCGGCGCATCGACGTTCCACCTCCCCCAGAAGCAGTCCCAATGTCACAGGAATCTAAAGACCTCTCTCCTTCACCACCTCCAGCCACACATTCACCTGCTGTCTCTCCTCCTATTTCTTTACTCACCAGCACATTACACCTGGAGTAATCAGAAGATGTCTTCCTTTGAGGTCCTGTTTGCTAGTCTCTTCCCTGGCTCCCTAAAATCAGACAGAAGGATGTAATCCCTTTTTCAACCTATGTCGTTGCTACCAATATAAACTATGACTTCTGGATGCTTGCCCTTCCTACTCAGAGTTTTCTGCTCTTATCCTAAACGTACAGATTGCACTGCTTCTACTCTCAGTCTCTAATTCTCAGTATTTTAGCCCTGCTCTCCTCTCCCACATTAACTTCTGCTGACGGTAGTACATTGACCGCAGCTGAGGCTAAGTGTTACTCCTGCTCCTGACATCTGATAATGTTCCAGCATGTTCCCAACTTCACTCTTTTCTCCACAGTTTGACAAACCTGTTCGAGTTTTTGGGGATGTAAGTAACAAGAGAGATAAGGGGAGACCAGTGGATGTGGTGTATTTGGATTTTCAGAAGGCTTTCAATAAGGTTCAACACAGGAGGTTAATAAGCAAAGTTAGAATATATGGGATTGGAGATAATATACTGGCATGGATTGAGAATTGGTTAATGGGTGGAAAACAGAGAGTAAGATAAACAGGTCATTCTGGCAGGCTGTGACGAATGGGATATCAAAGGATCAGTGTTTAGGCCCCAGCTATTCACAATCTAAATCACAAATTTGGATGTGGGGACCAAATGCAACATTTCCAAGTTTGCTGATGGCACACAAGCTAGGTGGGAATGTGAGTTGTGGGGAGGATACAAAGAGGCTTCGGGGGATTTAGGCAGGCTAAATGAATGGGCAAGAAAATTGCATATGGACTATAATGCGAAACAGAATGTGAAGTTAACAACCTTGGTAGGAAAACGAAAAATGCAGAATATTTCATAAATGTTGAGATATTGCGAGGTGTTGATGTCCTTGTCCGTGCGTCACTGAAAGCTAACATGCAGGTGCAGCAAACAATTAGGAAGGCAAATTATCTGTTGGCCTTTATTGCAAGAGGATTTGAGTTCAGGAGCAAAGAAGGCTGGCTGCAATTGCAAAGAGCCTTGGTAAGATTGTACCAGGAGTATTGTGTACAGTTTTGGTTTCCTTACCTGAGGAAGGATATACTTTCCATAGGGAGAGTGCAATGAATGTTCACCAGACTGATTCTGGGATGGTGGGATTGTCCGATGAGGAGATATTGAGGAGGCTGGGCCTATATTCTCTAGAGTTTAGAAGAATGGTGTGATCTCATTGAAGCATGCAAAATGCTTACAGAGCTGATGCAGTAAGAATGTTTTCTCTGGCTGTGGGGCCCTAGAGACAGGTGACACATTCTCAGAATAAGAGGTAGGCCATTTGAGACTGAGAAGAAGAGGAATTTCTTCACTCAGACAGTGGCGAATCTGGAATTTCCGACCCCAGCGGCCTGCGGGGGCTCAGTCTTTGAGGACGTTCAAGAGAGTGATTGATAGACTTCTAGATATTAAAGACATCAAGGGATTTCTTTTGTTGTTTCACGGGATGTGGGCAGCGCTGGCGAGGCCAGCATTTATTGCCCATCCTAATTGCTCTTGAGAAGGTGGTGGTGAACTGCCTTCTTGAACTGATTAGGCCCATGTGGTGTATGTACAATAACAGTGCTGTTAGGAAGTGAGTTTGAGGATTTTGACCCAGCGACAGTGAAGGAATGGCGATATAGTTCGAAGTAAGGATGGTGTGTGGCTTGGAGGGAACTTGCAGGTGGTGGCGTTCCCTTGCATCTGCTATCTTTGCCCTTTTAGGTGGTAGAGGTCGCGGTTTTGAAAGATGCTGTCGAAGGAGCGTTGGTATGTTTTGACAGTGCATCTTGTTGATTGGACACACTGCTGCCACTGTGCATTGGTGTTCGATGGAGTGAATGTTGAAGGTGATGAATGGCGTCCCAATGGAGCAGACCACTTAATCCGGATGGTTCGAGTTTTTTGAGTGCTTTTTGAACTAAACTCATCCAGAAAAGTAGAGAGTATTCCACCAACTCCTGACTTGTGCCTTGTAGATGGTGGGCAGGCTTTGGAGTGTCAAGTGGTGAGTTACTCGCTGCAGAATTCCCAGCCTCTACGTGTTCTTGCAGCCATAGTACATATTTGGCTGGTACAGTTCAGTTTCTGGTCAATGGTAACCTCCAAGGTGTTGACAGTGGGGGATTCAGCGATGGTAATGCCATTGAATGTCAAGGGGAGATGGTTGTATTCTCTCTTGTTGGAGATGGCCATTGCCTGGCACTTGTGAGGCGTGAATCCTATTTGCCACTTGTCAGCCCAAGCCTGAATCTTGTCCAGATGTTGCTGCATATGGACACAGACTGCTTCAGTATCTGAGGAGACATGAATGGTACTGAACATTATGCTATCATCAGCAAAATACCCCACTTCTGATCTTATGACGAAGGGAAGATCATTGATCAAGCAACTGAAGATGGTTGGGCCTAGGACACTACCCTAAGGAACACCTGCAGTTATGTCCTGGGACTGAGATGATTGACCTCCAACAACTGCGACCATCTTCCTTTGTGATAGAGGTGACTCCAACCAACGGAGAGCTTCTCCCCTGACTCCCATTGACTCCAGCTTTGCTAGGGCTCCTTGATGCCATACTCGGTCAAATCCTGCCTTGATGTCAAGCACAGTCACTCTCACCTCACCTCTTGAATACAGCTCTTTTGTCCATGTTTGGACCAAGGCTGTAATGAGGTCAGGAGCTGAGTGGCCCTGGCGGAACCCAAACTGTGCGTCGCTGAGCAGGTAATTGCCGAGTAAGTGCCGCTTGATGACACTGTCAATGATACTTTGCATAACGTTGCTGATGATTGAGAGCAGACTGATGCACGAAAATTGGCCGAATTCAATTTGTTCTGCTTTTTGTGTACAGGATACACCTAGGCAATTTTCCATAATGTTGGATAGATGCCTGTTTTGTAAGTATACTGGAACAGCTTGGCTAGGGGCACCTCCAGTTCTGGAGCACACATCTTCAGTATTATTGGCCAAATGTTGTCAGGTCCATAGCCTTTGCAGCATCCAGTGCCTTCAGCCGTTTCCTGATATCACGTGGAGTGAATCGAATTGCCTGTAGAATGGTATTTGTGATGCTGGGCACCGAAGGAAGATGCTGAGTTGGATCATCCACTCAGCATTTCTGGCTGAAGATGATTACAGATGCTTCTGCCTTATCTTTTGCACTGATATACTGGCCTCTCCCATCATTGGGGTTGGAGATATTTGTGCAGCCTCCACCTCCTGTCCTTTGCTAAATTGCCCACCACAATTCATTACTGATATGGCAGGACTACAATGCTTAGATCTGATCCATTGATTGTGGGAGGGCTTAGCTCTGTCTATCACATACTGCTTCTGCTGTTTTGCATGCATGTAGTCCTGGTGTTGTAGCTTCACCAGGTTGACATCTCATTTTTTTGGTATGCCTCCTGCTGCTCCTGGCATGCCCTCTGCACTCTTCACTGAACCAGGGTTGTCATCCCCGCTGGATGTTCATGGTCGAGTGGGGGATACGCTGGTCCACGGCGTTACAGATTGTGGATGAATACAATTCTGTTGATGCTGATGGCCCACAGCGCCTCATGGGTGCCCAGTTTTGATTTGGCAAATTTGTTCGAAATCTATCTCATTTAGCAATGAGTGATAGTGCCACATAACACGATGGAGGGTCTCCTCAATGTGAGGACGTTTATTTTAGGGGATGATGACGTTGAGGTAGAAGATCAGCCATGATCTAGTTGAATGGCGGATCAGGTTCGATTGCCTGAACGGCTTACTCCTGCTCCTATTTCCTGTGTCCCTATTGAGTGAAGCAGTATAACTGGTGGCATTTTTCGTATGAGTTTCAAGGCTTGACATTCAATACTTACTGTGCGACCAAGCCGATTGTGTTTCCTGACAGCACAGTGCAGTACTGAGGAAGCGCTGAGATGGGGCTAGTCTCCAAATAAGATCTCATCACCTACCACTTCCGGTGCTTCAGGATACCGAGGATCCCAGGTGATGATCAGAAGTAGAGCTGGGAGTTTTCACTGTGACCTCACTAGCATTCCCTCTACAAAGTCAGGGAGTGCCAATTGTCCATTCGTTCCTTGCTGTTTGGAATTTCTTCGAGCTAGTTGACTTCCATATTTTCCAACACTGAATAATTTTACAGTAATTCATCAGATGAAGGTGTTGTTGGTTTTCAGTGGAATACAGCTAATTTTAAATGCAAGTTTTTCTATTGTCACTTTTGTTCATTTTCACACTTATCGATGGTTGTTGCACTATTTACTGCCTAGTGTGTCTTCTATATATGCTCCTGGTGTCATTTTCCTGTCTGTCTGATGTTCATGTATTTTCGATGCCTGCTTGTTCTCCATTACGCTTTGTTACATTGTGTTACATTCTGATGCCATTGGTCTGCCTTATTTTTAATCCGCATGTTGTTTTAAACACATAAACAAGTGCCCGATGTGTACGAGTTAGCGTTCAACTCATTATTGCGTATTAGATCTGTGGGTTTCACACAGAGTCCTGTAAAATGGCTTTCTCTTCAATCTCCCTGTCTCTGTTACAGCTAACCTGGCAGTGATTGCGATCCTGTCCCGAGGAAGATGCGCTCTCTCCACATGTGTCACTAACTCACCTCCTGGTCATTAACACCGCTGTGATATGAAACTGGATTGCTGGTACTGTTTACCCACTCTGTTTCCTTTCCAGCACACTGGTATGCAATCTTTGTTCTGTCCTAAAATATGCAACTTTCAGTCTGGTTAACCGTCACTTTCACCTCTCACCAATTTATTACTATTTGTTGCGACAAGCTAAAAATAAAATATTGCACTGAGAAAATTGCGGTGGTGGTTACAGAAATGACCCCTCCACTGAGCTGTTTGAAAAATGTCTTTTTTATGTTTTATATATGAACATTTGTACATAATTAACAACGTACGCTGGCTCTGCAGCATAAAAATAATATTTTACACATCATCTGTATGAGCGGCATATGACTGGATAATCGCCATTTTAACCCTTCGTCTCTCATTCATTCCGATTTGACTGCTCAATGCTCTGACTGTCAAGTACTTTCTAACGGCCAGTAGAGTAAGCAGGAGACTCCGGTCCCACAGCAATCGATAGACTCGCAGTGACCCAGAGATGGAAACGTGGAGAAAGTCCATCATTTTACTCTTCACCATATCGGGCAGTTTCATCCTATTATATTTGTCATTTTTATAACCATTCTCTATGTCCCAATAGAGAGCGTCGGTCATTTCTTTGGTTCAAATTTCAACGAATCAGATTTTATTTCTGGAGGAAAGCGGTTTTATTCGTCAATTTTTGAGGTCTTGCAGCAATCCATTTATTTATGAAGGAACCCAGAGTAAATTCAATGTGTAGTTAAAGAATGGAGTGAAATATCGAATGATCTAATTGTTAAATTATTTCAATGATGAAAATCGTGAAATCCAACATGAGTTGTACATTGTATTCCCTCCATTGATATTCTTGTTTATGTCACACACGACCTCTTCTCCCAGATACAGTCATTCGCTTTGAGCTCCTTACCAACTGTCTGATTTAAAGAAAAAAATGTATTGGATCTCTGCATCAGTGGATAATTAAGTATTGTAATCTGGTCTTAGTTTCTAGTTCTGTTCCTTGTGTCGACTCAGGCTTGGTACCATCCCACCAGGCCCAAGTGCTTTGGCGTATTTCTACATTCACGGACAGGGAGAGTCCAGTCTTTGTACGGTTATTGGATGTGAAGCTGAACTGTTTCATGAAGGGACCACAATATTCTCCTTGGAATGACTTGGATCTTGAGGGGAGGAAACACTTTGAAATGGGAACACATACTATCCCCAAACATTACTCTCCCATCACTAGCCACCGTCCCAGACCTATTTGCCGGAGGAAAAAGACAAAAAAAAAACCATCTAGTTCACCTTGTACTCTTCTCATTGCTCAATTAGGACGACAGCACCTCCCCCTCCCCAGCCCGTGTCGTAAAAAGATAAAGTTAATCCAACAAAAGTGCCCCTTTTTAAAGGGGTCGAAACAATAAACAACCAAATCAGGGAAACGAAACTTAACAAATTAAATGAGAATATTATCTTCACTATCGACTGTGCACTCCAGTCTAATTCTCTCTCTGCCCTCCAGACAGTGACATAATTTAATAATAATGGAGTTGCTGACTAATCACGGGAATCAATCTTTATAAATTGGTCGACAACAGACCCAGATATGATGCGAGGAAAATCCCAGGGCTGGGGAAGTTTTATAACCCAAAGGTTCCTCTCAAACATTGTGCACTTCCCACATGTCATGTCTCAAATTACTCACATACTGTATCGCAAAATGCTTTCCTGTGAATGAGATCTGCCGACTTGGCACTGTAAGAATCGATATTAACTGTAGGGAGTCTGCTTCGTAGATCGATCTCTCAATGAAATATTGTTTCAGCAGATTTTCAATTCCCCCCCCTTCAAGCGCAGGCCGTGACCTCTGGTTCCCCTGCTCTGGGCAAGGTTAAATAACACTATCTGGACCCCTTAGAAACTTAAAAGCAGCACTCATGTTACCTTTCAACATTCTCCTTTCAAATGAGAACATATTTAATCTGCATAATCATTCCTCACAATCCAATCCATTCAGACCCTCAATCATTCTGTTTACTCTCTTCTGTGTCCCTTCTTTCTTTTCTTTTGGGCCTCCTTATCTCGAGAGACAATGGATACGTGCCTGGAGGTGGTCAGTGGTTTGTGAAGCAGCGCCTGGAGTGGCTATAAAGGCCAATTCTGGAGTGACAGGCTCTTCCACAGGTGCTGCAGAGAAATTTGTTTGTTGGGGCACAGTTGGCTCTCCCCTTGTGCCTCTGTCTTTTTTCCTGCCAACTACTAAGTCTCTTCGACTCGCCACAATTTAGCCCTGTCTTTATGGCTGCCCGCCAGCTCTGGCGAACGCTGGCAACTGACTCCCACGACTTGTGATCAATGTCACACGATTTCATGTCGCGTTTGCAGACGTCTTTATAACGGAGACATGGATGGCCGGTGGGTCTGATACCAGTGGCGAGCTCGCTGTACAATGTGTCTTTGGGGATCCTGCCATCTTCCATGCGGCTCACATGGCCAAGCCATCTCAAGCGCCGCTGACTCAGTAGTGTGTATAAGCTGGGGGTGTTGGCCGCTTCAAGGACTTCTGTGTTGGAGATATAGTCCTGCCACCTGATGCCAAGTATTCTCCGAAGGCAGCGAAGATGGAATGAATTGAGACGTCGCTCTTGGCTGGCATACGTTGTCCAGGCCTCGCTGCCATAGAGCAAGGTACTGAGGACACAGGCCTGATACACTCGGACTTTTGTGTTCCGTGTCAGTGCGCCATTTTCCCACACTCTCTTGGCCAGTCTGGACATAGCAGTGGAAGCCTTACCCATGCGCTTGTTGATTTCTGCATCTAGAGACAGGTTACTGGTGATAGTTGAGCCTAGGTAGGTGAACTCTTGAACCACTTCCAGAGCGTGGTCGCCAATATTGATGGATGGAGCATTTCTGACATCCTGCCCCATGATGTTCGTTTTCTTGAGGCTGATGGTTAGGCCAAATTCATTGCAGGCAGACGCAAACCTGTCGATGAGACTCTGCAGGCATTCTTCAGTGTGAGATGTTAAAGCAGCATCGTCAGCAAAGAGGAGTTCTCTGATGAGGACTTTCCGTACTTTGGACTTCGCTCTTAGACGGGCAAGGTTGAACAAGGTTGTCCCTTCAATAGCTACAATATCCTGTGGTTCCCAGAACTGTACACATTAATGTAAGAGCAGTTGCACCAAAGCGGCAGGATTACTCACGGTCACAGCTCAATATTGACCTTTTCATACATCCAAAAGGTCTGACTATCTTCACTATTTGTTGGGATAGTCTCATTTTATTGTCAATCAGAAACCCCAGATCTCTTTCATTTTCCATGTAAATTAATTCATTTTCATTTAAGTGATCGTCCCTTCCTGGATTTCCTGTCTCATTGTGGCATATTTTGCATTTCTCTGCATTGAATTTTACCTGTCGTCTCGCTACCCAATTCCCAAGTATTGAAATCCTCCTGTAGCTTATCCGCTTCAGCTTTGCAGTCTGCAAGCTCAATCAGCTTTGTTTGCTGATCATTTATAAAGATTTGAGAGGTCCAGAACAGATCTCTGTGGGACACATTCTCCCAGGCTGTTGGCAATCGCTGTATCACCACCCTCTGGATTCTAGTGCTCAATTAACTGCGTATTCCTTGTAAAACATTTTCACTGATTCCCACTGCATTTCTTTTCAGTACTATGCTTTCCAGAGGATGTGAATGAAACGCCTACAGAAATCCAGTGCACCAGATCTGTGCCTTCCCCCTATCAAGCTCCTTTGACAAAAGCTCAAGGAAAACTAATGAACTAAATCGCCACTTCATAGAAACCTACCTAAAATGTTAAACTGTGAGCTAAGTAAAACAATATTGAAAGAGACGCAGAAGATTTGGCAGCGTCGATGCAGTGTGTGATTATCAAAATATCCCCCCGCCCAAGAAAACCAAGAATTGGACTTTGCATTCTTATACAGTTTTGGAAAACATATTAAAATTACTTGTTTATGATATTGATCGCATATCTTTTTTTTTCAAAAAGGTTTCTTCTGATCAAGCAAGACCTCACTTTGCTGAGTCACTATATGCAATGTAATTACGCTAGATTCAAAATTTGTTACAGACGCTGTTATAAAAAGGATAAAAAGTTTGCTGCAGGTGTACAATTTCCTGGTTCGACCTGAAGAACATAGGAAGATAGGAACAGGCGTAGGCCATTCGGCCCCTCGAGCGTGTCCCACCATTCAATGAGATCATGGCTGATCTGCAGCCTAACTCCATATACCAGCCTTTGGCCCATATCCCTTAATAACTTTGCTTAACAAAAATCTATCTATCTCAGATTTAAAATTAACAACTGTTCCAGCTTCAACTGCTGTTTGTGGGAGAGAGTTCCAAACCTCTACCACCCTTTGCGTGAAGAAGTGCTTCCTAACATCTCTCCTGAACGGTCTGGCCCTAATTTTTAGACAATGCCCCCGAGTTTTAGAATCTCCAACCAGTGGAAATAGTTTATCTTTATCTAGCCTGTCTTTTCCTGTTAATATCTTGAAGACTTCAATCAGATCACCCCTTAACCTTCTAAATTCTAGCGAAAACAGGCCGAATTTGTGTAATCTCTCCTAGTAACTTAACCCCTGTAGTCCAGGTATCATTCTTGTAAACCTGCATTGCACTCCCTCCAAGGCCAATATATCCTTCCTAAGGTGTGGTGCCCAGAACTGCTCACAGTACTCCAAGTGGGGTCTAACCAGGGTTTTGTACAGCTGCAGCATAACCTCTGTGTCTTTATACTCCAATCCTCTAGATATAAAGGCTAGCATTCCATTAGCCTTTTTGATTATTTTCTGTACTTGCTCGTGGCATTTTAAAGATCTGTGCACCTGAACCCCTAAGTCTGACATCCAGTGTACTTAACCACTACTCATTTAGAAAATACCCTGCTCTATCCTTTTCTGGTCCAAAATGGATAACCTCACATTTGCCCGCATTGAAATCCATCTTCCACAGTTTTGCCCACTCAACTAGTCTGTCAATATCTCTTTGCAATTTTATGCTATCATCCAGACTGTCTACAATGCCGCCTAACTTTGTATCTTCAGCAAATTTGGATATATGACTTACTATGCCATCATCCAAGTCGTTACTAAATAATGTGAATAATTGAGGCCCCAACACAGATCCCTGTGGGACACCACTAGTTACATTCTGCCGATCGGAGTACTTACCCATTATCCCCACTCTCTGTCGCCTACCGCTCAACCAACTTCCTAACCATGTCAATAATTTGCCCTCAACTCCATGGGCTTCTACCTTAGTTATTAGTCTCTTATGTGAGACTTTATCAAATACCTTCTGGAAGTCCATATAAATAACATCCATAGACACTCCCCTGTCCACTACTTTAGTCACCTCTTCAAAAAATTCAATGAGATTTGTCAGGCATGACCTTCCCGTCATGAATCCATGCTGGCTATCCCTGATTAACTGAAATTTTTCTAGGTGTTCAGTCACCCTATTCTTGATTATAGACTCCAGCAACTTGCCCACCACAGATGTCAGGCTAACTGGTCTGTAATTTCCTTTGTTCCCCCTTTCACCCTTCTTAAAAAGTGGAGTGACATGTGCAACTTTCCAATCCAGAGGGACCACTCCTGAATCTAGGGAACTCTGAAAGACTATAGTTAGGGCATCTACAATGTGCTCCCCTACTTCCTTTAACACTCTCGGATGGAAACCATCAGGTCCTGGGGATTTCTCACTCTTTAGTTCCATTAATTTCCTTGTTACTGATGATTTACTTACGTTGATTGTATTAAGTCCCTGTCCCCTATCGGCTATTAATTTTTTCGGGACTTCCGGCAAGTTATCCTCCTTTTCAACTGTAAATACTGAGGCAAAGTAATTGTTCAACATGTCTGCCATTTCCCCATTATCAATGACAATATCTCCAGTTTCAGCTTTTAGTGGGCCTACATTGCTCTTGACCACCCGCTTTCCCTTTATGTAACTAGAAAATTTCTTCTTATTGATTTTGATGTCCCTGGCAAGTTTCCTTTCATAATTTCTTTTAGTAGCTCTTATAAGCTGCTTTGTGACCCTTTGCTGGTCTTTGTATCGATCCCATTCGGCCGGATCTGTGCTGCGTTTTGCATTTTTGTAAGCCCTTTCTTTTTGTTTTATGCTATCCCTAATATCTGTAGTTGTCCATGGCTGTTTTTTCTGTGAAGTGGAGCTTTTTCCTCTCAGGGGTATATACTCGCTCTGTATTTCGTTAAATGTTTCTTTAAATATTCTCCACTGTTCTTCAGTCGTTTGACCCATTAACAGATCTACCCAGTTTACCGTGGACAGTCTCTGTCTCATCCCGGTAAAGTCAGCCTTCCCCAAGTCTAAAATTCTAGTAGCTGATTCGTGCTTTTCACTTTCAAACGCTACCTTGAATTCGATCAGGTTGTGATCACTATTTGATAAATGTTCACGCACAGTTAGGCTACTAATTAAATTTGACTCATTGCTCATAACTAAATCTAATATTGCCTGTCCCCTTGTTACATCTAGAACATATTGCTGCCCTGGATACATTCAAGAAATTCACTACCTTTCTGACAGGTGCTAGTGTGCTTCTCCCAATCTATGTGTAAGTTAAAATCCCCTGTTAATACTACTCTGCCTTTGTTACACGCTTGCCTAATTTGTACATTTATACAAACTAACACCTCAGAACTGCTACTAGGGCGTCTATGCACAACACCTATTACAGTTTTAGATCCTTTTCTGTTCCTCAATTCCACCCATAAGGTCTCCACTGGATGTTTTCCCCTCATTATATCCTCCCTCACCAATGAGGTGATATTATTTCTAATCAGTAAGGCTACTCCACCCCCTCTGCCATTTTCTCTGTCCCTCCTGTAAACTTTATAACCAGGTATATTTAGTTCCCAGTCCCGACCATCCTGCAGCCACGTCTCCGCAATGGCCAATACATCATAATTTTCCATTTGAATTTGCGCCTGCAGTTCATCTAGACTCCGTGCATTTGTATATAGAACTCTTATTTGGGCTATACCCCCTAACCTGTCCCTCAGCACTGATGTTTTATTCGCCTGTTTATTATTTCTGTCTTCTGGTTTAACCAGTATACTTCTTGCAGTTTGGTAACAATCAGCCTCACCACTAACCTGCACTCCTACCTTCTCCTTTAACTTCCCGATTTTACGTGCAACTGAATCCTCTCCACCCCCTACTATTTAGTTTAAAGCCCTATCTACAGCCCTAGTTACATGATTCACCAGGATTCTGGTCCCAGCATGATTCAGGTGGAGCCCGTCCCATCGGAACAGTACTGGTGCCAATGTCCCAGGAATTGCTATTACAGAGACTTGGTTGAGGGAAGGACAGGATTGGCAGCTAAATGTTCCAGGATTTAGAAGCTTCAGGCGGGATAGAGGGGGATGTAAAAGGGGCGGGGGAGTTGCATTACTGGTTAAGGAGAATATCACAGCTGTACTGCGGGAGGACACCTCAGAGGGGTCATGCAGCGAGGCAATATGGGTGGAGCTCAGGAATAGGAAGGGTGCAGTAACGATGTTGGGGGTTTACTACAGGCCTCCCAACAGCCAGAGGGAGGTAGAGGAGCAGATATGTAGACAGATTTTGGAAAGATGTAAAGGTAACAGGGTTATAGTGGTGGGTGATTTTAACTTCCCCAATATTGACTGGGACTCACTTAGTGCTAGGGGCTTGGATGGGGCAGAATTTGTGAGGAGCATCCAGGAGGGCTTCTTGAAACAGTATGCAGATAGTCCAACTAGGGATGGGGCCATTCTGGACCTGGTATTGGGGAATGAGCCTGGCCAGGTGGTCGAAGTTTCAGTGGGGGAGCATTTCAGGAACAGTGACCATAATTCCATAAGTTTTAAGGTACTTGTGGATAAGGATAAGAGTAGTCCTCGGGTGAAGGTGCTAAATTGGGGGAAGGCTAATTATAACAATATTAGACAGGAACTGAAGAATTTAGATTGGGGGCGGCTGTTTGAGAGTAAATCAACATCTGACATGTGGGAGTCTTTCAAACGTCAGCTGATTAGAATCCAGGACCATCATGTTCCTGTGAGGAAGAATGACAAGTTTGGCAAGTTTCGGGAAGCTTGGAAAACACGGGATATTGTGAGCCTAGTCAAAAAGAAAAAGGAAGCATTTGTAAGGGCTAGAAGGCTAGGAACAGACGAATCCCTTGAGGAATATAAAGACAGTAGGAAGGAACTTAAGCAAGGAGTTAGGAGGGCGAAAAGGGGTCATGAAAAGTCATTGGCAAACAGGATTAAGGAAAATCCCAAGGCTTTTTATACATATATAAAGAGCAAGAGGGTAACCAGGGAAAGGGTTGGCCCACTCAAGGACAGAGATGGGAATCTATGCGTGGAGCCAGAGGAAATGGGCGAGGTGCTAAATGAGTACTTTGCATCAGTATTCACCAAGGAGAAGGACTTGGTGGATGATGAGCTTAGGGAGTGCAGATAGTCTCAGTCATCTCATTATCAAAAAGGAGGAGGTGTTGGGTGTCTTTCAAAGCATTAAGGAAGATAAGTCCCCAGGGCCTGATGGGATCTACCCTAGAATACTGAGGGAGGCAAGGGAAGAAATTGCTGGGGCCTTGACAGAAATCTTTGCATCCTCATTGGCTACAGGTGAGGTCCCAGACGACTGGAGAATAGCCAATGTTGTTCCTTTGTTTCAGAAGGGTGGCAAGGATAATCCAGGAAATTATAGGCCGGTGAGCCTTACGTCAGTGGTAGGGAAACTATTAGAGAGGATTCTTCGGGAAAGGATTTACTCCCATTTGGAAACAAACGAACTTATTAGCGAGAGACAGCATGGTTTTGTGAAGGGGAGGTCGTGTCTTACTAATTTGATTGAGTTTTTTGAGGAAGTGACGAAGATGATTGATGAGGGAAGGGCGGTGGATGTTGTCTATATGGACTTTAGTAAAGCCTTTGACAAGGTCCCGCATGGTAGACTGGTGCAAAAGGTGAAGTCACACAGGATCAGAGGTGAGCTGGCAAGATGGATACAGAACTGGCTCGGTCACAGAAGACAGAGGGTAACAGTGGAAGGGTGCTTTTCTGAATGGAGGGATGTGACTAGTGGTGTTCCGCAGGGATCAGTGCTGGGACCTTTGCTCTTTGTAGTATATATAAATGATTTGGAGGAAAATGTAGCTGGTCTGATTGGTAAGTTTGTGGACGACACAAATGTTGGTGGAGTTGCGGATAATGATGAGGATTGTCAGAGGATACAGCAGGATATAGATCGGTTGGAGGCTTGGGTGGAGAAATGGCAGACGGAGTTTAATCTGGACAAATGTGAGGTAATGCATTTTGGAAGGTCTAATACAGGTGGGAGGTATACAGTAAATGGCAGAACCCTTAGGAGTATTGTCAGGCAGAGAGATCTGGGCGTACAGGTCCACAGGTCACTGAAAGTGGCAACGCAGGTGGATAAGGTAGTCAAGAAGACATACGGCATGCTTGCCTTCTTCGGTCGGGGCATAGAGTATAAAAATTGGCAAGTCATGCTGCAGCTGTACAGAACCTTAGTTCGGCCACACTTAGAATATTGCGTGAAATTCTGGTCGCCACACTACCAGAAGGACGTGGAGGCTTTGGAGAGGATACAGAGGAGGTTTACCAGGATGTTGCCTGGTCTGGAGGGCATTAGCTATGAGGAGAGGTTGGAAAATCTCGGATTGTTTTCACTGGAACGATGGAGGTGGAGGGGTGACATGATAGAGGATTACAAAGTTATGAGCGGCTTGGATAGAGTGGATAGTCAGATGCTTTTTCCCAGGGTGAAAGAGTCAGTTACTAGGGGACATAGGTTTAAGGTGAGAGGGGCAAAGTTTAGAGGGGATGTGCGAGGCAAGTTTTTTACACAGAGGGCGGTGAGTGCCTGGAACTTGCTGCCAGGGAGGTGGTGGAAGCAGATACGATAGCGACGTTTAAGAGACATCTTGACAAGTATATGAATAGGAAGGGAATAGAGGGATATTGGCTGTGGAAGTGCAGAAGGTGTTAGTTTCAGCAGACATCAAGATCGGCGCAGGCTTGGAGGGCCGAATGGCCTGTTCCTGTGATGTACTGTTCTTTGTTCTTTGAATTCGAACCCATTTGTCCCACACCAATCTTTGAGCCACGCATTTACCTCGTTAATCTTATTGACCCTTTGCCAATTTGCTCGTGGTTCAGGTAGTAATCTGGAGATTATGACCTTTTGGTTCTGCTTCTTAATTTAGCCCCTAGCTACTCATATTCCCTCAGCAGATTCTTTAACCTCGTTCTACCTATACCGTTGGTACCTACGTGGACCACAACAACTTGATCTTTCCCCTCCCACTGCAAGTTCCTCTGCAGCCCAGATGAGACACGGTAGTTAATCTAAGGGGTATGACTGCATCCTGAAACACAGCGTCCAGGTAACTCTCCCCCTCCCTGATGCATCACAGTGTCCGAAGCTCAGCCTCCAGCTGTTCTAGTTGTGAAGCATTTGTGATGATTATTGAAGCATACTGTGGTAGGGAAGGCCACCTCATGGGAGTGATTCAAACATGGAGCACCAGAAAAGAAGGGATTGGGATGAAACAACGCATTCAAGGACTTTGGAAGGGAAAGGGAAGTCGCAGATACGGTGGTAGTTTGCATGGAAGGGAAAACCGATACCCTGGAGCATATCAACATGACAAAGGAGGAGGTGTTGGAGGCTTTGAAGCGCATTAAGGTGGATAAATCCCCAGGGCCTGACCAGGTGTATCCTAGGATGCTATGGGAAGCAAGGGAGGAGATTGCTGGGGCCCTGGCAGAGATTTTTGTATCATCGTTAGCCACGCATGAGATACCAGAAGACTGGAGGATAGCTAATGTTGTGCCTTTATTTAAGAAGGGCAGCAGGCATAAGCCAGGGAACTACAGGCTGGTGAGCCTTACATCAGTGGTGGGAATGTTATTGGAAGGTATTCTGAGAGTCAAGATTTATATGCGTCTGGAAAGGCATGGTCTGATTAGGGATAGTCAGCATGGCTTAGTGCGTGGGAAATCATGTCTCACGAATTTGATTGAGTTTTTCGAGGAAATGACCAAGAGGATTGACGAGGGCAGGGCGATGGACATTGTCTACATGGACTTTAGCAAGGCTTTTGACAAGGTCCCGCATGGTAGGCTGGTCCAGAAGGTTTGAACACATGGGATCCAGGGTGAGCTAGCAAATTAGATACAAAATTGGCTTGGTGATAGGAGGCAGAGGGTGGTAGTGGAGGGTTGTTTTTCAGATTGGAAGCCGGTGACCAATGCTGTGCTGCGGGGATCGGTGCTGGGCCCTCTGTTGTTTGTCATATATATTAATGACTTGGATGTGAATGTAAGTGGCATGATTAGTAAGTTTGCAGATGACACCAAAATTGGGGGTATAGTGGACAGTGAAGAAGGTTGTCTAAGGTTACAACAGGATATAGATCAACTGGGAAAGTTGGCATGGGAGTGGCAAATGGAATTTAACATAGACAAGTGTGAAGTGATGCATTTTGGGAAGTTAAACCAGGGCAGGACATAGACAGTGAATGGCAGGGCCCTGCGGAGTGCTGTTGAGCAGAGAGACCTTGGGGTGCAAGTGCATAGTTCCCTGAAAGTGGCAATACAGGTAGACAGGATGGTGAAAAAGGTGCATGACATGCTTGTCGTCATCGGCCGAGACATTGAGTGCAAGAGTTGGGACGTCATGTTACAGTTGTACATAACGTTGGTTAGGCCGCATTTAGAGTACTGTGTGCAGTTCTGTTCGCCACACTGCAGGAAATATGTGATTAAGCTAGAGAGGGTGCAGAAAAGATTCACAAGGATGTTTATTTATTCAATTATTTATTATTTATTTATTTAGAGATACAGCACTGAAACAGGCCCTTCGGCCCACCGAGTCTGTGCCGACCATCAAGCACCCATTTATCCTAACCCTACATTAATCCCATATTCCTACCACAACCCCACCTTCCCTCAATTCCCCTACCTATACTAGGGGCAATTTATAATGGCCAATTTACCTATCAACCTGCAAGTCTTTGTCTGTGGAAGGAAACCAGAGCACCTGGCGAAAACCCACGCGGTCACAAGGAGAACTTGCAAACTCCACACATGCATTACCCAGAATTGAATGTGGGTCGCTGGAGCTTTGAGGCTGCAGTGCTAACCACTGCACCACTGTGCCACCCGTTTTTTTCTTTCTTTTTCTGTTGCTTGGTTTGGAGGGCTTGAGTTATAAAGAGAGATTGGATAGGCTGGGTCTGTTTTCCCTGGAGTGAAGGAGGCTGAGAGGGGACATGATAGAGGTATATAAAATTATGAGAGGCATAGATAGGGTAGATAGCCAGAGTCTGTTTCCCGTGATAGGGGTGACTAAAACTAGAGGGCATAGATTTAAGGTGAGAGGGAGGAGGTTTAAAGGGGATCAACGGGGTAAATTGTTCACGCAAAGAATAGTGGGTATCTGGAATGAGCTGCCTGAGGTGGTGGTGGAGGCAGGAACAGTAGCAACATTTAAGAGGCACCTGGACAGGTACTTGAATGAGCAAAGCCTAGATGGATATGGAATTAATGCAGACTGGTGGGATTAGTATAGATAGGCATTATGGTTGGCATGGGCGCGGTGGGCCAAAGGCCCTGTTTCTATGCTCTCTGACTCTCTCTGAGAATGAATGGGATGTTTTCACAATACATGTAAGCATGCTGCACAACACCAGTCCATACAGAATGAAACAGTTCGGAACTCGGAACTAGTCCTGTACAAATGGTGCTGATCTAGTCATGTTTCATAACTGAATGAAAACTTGCTGAACCTCTGCTGTCCACACTAAATATTGAAGTGGAATGTACATGCTGCCAGACATGATAAATATTTTCAGCGTTTTACGTTTTTATTTCAGATTAAATATAATCTAGTTGACCTGGACCAGGTTACTTTGTCAGTAAAAGCGTCGAGCTGGACCTACATACACTGAATTATGCTGTTAGGATCTTGTTAACTCTGAATGCAAGTGTGCGGAATCAGATCTGTACAGAACTGAACTGTTTGTAGTAAATGCAACCAACTTTATGGTTGACTTGTCAACACTGTTTGTCGCCATTCTGAACGGCACCAGAATACACTGAATGTTACCACATTGAACTGGACTTGGTAACTCTGAATGTAAATTCACTGAACAGGTCCTGCCACCAGTGTTATAATAGCATTGACCTGGACATATTGTTTATCCGACCGCTCAAGACAAAGCCCTCAATCAAGATATCTGATTCTGATTGTGGTGGGAGAAATGCACTGTTAATTCAGTCCTGTCCCTCCACAGATTGCCTAACATATCATTTTTAAACTTTCCAAATTAAAGAAAGACCCAGCGAAATTGTATCATCTATTAATCCCCAAATGAGGCTTACCAAACAAGGTGTCTCTTGATCCAATGAAGTGTTTAATTAGAAAAACTAAATTCTTAAACACTACTAAGATATAAACAACATCTAAAATGGAAACAAATTAGTGTCCATGCATATTTACGCTCCTTCTAAAGTGAAATCTTCCAATGTGGCATTGTCCAAGGTTGCTTGAAGCCGTCCGATGGGAGAAACAAGTTCTTCAACAGTAGAACAGTCCGTAGTCTGGTTCAGCAGTTGAATTGCTGTTCTTTTTCAGCAATGAGTTTCAACAATTACAGTTCAGTAGTTAAAGGAATTGGTTATTTTCTTTCAAGAAATTAATCTGGCTTGACATCAGAATTCTGAGAGTATAATAAATAAGGTTTAAATAAACTCAAACAGAGCTCTCTTTTCCGTCAGTGTATGCTGGTTGACAGTCTGTGTGTCTGTCTCTGTTTACAGTGTCTCAAAAGCCAGTTTTTCAACTATTTTCAGATGTCAATTGGCAACAATGTATCTCTCGATCCTCAGTCTCTGAGTGGATGTATCCGGGGGCAACCAGAATGCAGTCTTTGAATCACAGTCTCTGAGTGGCAATATCCCGGGGCAACGAGAATGCATTCTTTGACTCTTTGACAGTACTGCTCCTTTTCCAGCCTTAGAGGCACACCGCATTCTCCCACCTCCCCACACCGCAACCCCCACCAAAAAAAAAACTGCAGTATCATAGCAATGTCCAGACAGATTTCAATCTTGCTGAACCAGATCTACCCACACTGAATATAACCGTCCTGACCTGGACCTGGATCTGTCCATACTGGATATAACCATACTGAATTGGACCCATCCAAGCTGAATTTTAACAATGCTGAAGTGAACCTATCCCAGACTGTATACGACCTTGCTGGAATGAAACTGTCCATAGTGACACTGAACTGGACATTTTCAGCTCACATGTAACTGTGCTGAGCTGGAGCTGTTCACGCTGAACTGGACCTGCCCACAATGAATATAGAATCAAAGAGTTGCGCAGCATAGAAACAGGCCCTTCGGCCCACTGCGTCCATTCCGACCATAATGCCTATCTATACTAATCCCACCTGCCTGCATTAATTCCATATCCCTCTATGCCTTGCTCATTCAAGTACCTGTCCAGATGCCTCTTAAATGTTGCTACTGTTCCTGCCTCCACCACCACCTCTGGCGGCTCATTCCAGATACCCACTATTCTTTGTGTGAAAAATCTGCCCCTTTGATCCCCTTTAACCCACCTCCCTCTCACCTTAAATCTATGCCTTCTAGTTTTAGTCACCCCTGCCATGGGAAACAGACTGTGGATATCTACCTTATCTATGCCTCTCATAATTTTATTTACCTCTATCATGTCTCCTCTCACCTACTTCGCTCCAGGGAAAACAGACCCAGCCTATCCAATCTGTCTTTGTAACTCAAGCCCTCCAAACCAGGCAACATCCTTGTGAATCTTTTCTGCACCCTCTCTAGCTTAATCACATATTTCCTGTAGTGTGGCGACCAGAACTGCACACAGTACTCCAAATGCGGCCTAACCGACGTTACGTACAACTGTAACATGACGTCCCAACTCTTGCACTCAATGCCTCGGCCAATGAAGACAAGCATGCCATACACCTTCTTCACCACCCTGTCTACCCGTGTTGCCACTTTCAGGGAACTATGTACTTGCACCTCAAGGTCTCTCTGCTCAACAGCACTTCCCAGGGCCCTGCCATTCACTGTATATATCCTGCCCTGGTTTACCTTCCCAAAATGCATCACTTCACACTTGTCTATGTTAAATTCCATTTCCCAATCCCTTGCCCACTTTCCCTGTTCTTTCCCTTGATCTATATCCTGTTGTAACCTTAGACAACCTTCTTCACTGTCCACTATACCCCCAATTTTGGTGTCATTTTCAAACTTACTAATCATGCCACTTACATTCACATCCAAGTCATTAATATATATGACAAACAACAGAGGGCCCAGCACCAATCCCTGCGGCACTCTACTGGTCACCGACCCCCGATCTGAGAAACAACCCTCCACTACCACCCTCTGTCTCCTATCACCAAGCCAATTTTGTATCCAATTTGCTAGCTCACCCTGGATCCCATGTGTTCGAACCTTCTGGACCAGCCTACCATGCGGGACCTTGTCAAAGGCTTTGCTAAAGTCCATGTAGACAACATCCATCACCCTGCCCTTGTCAATCCTCTTGGACACCTCCTCGAAAAACTCAATCAAATTCGTGAGACATGATTTCCCACACACAAAGCCATGCTGACTATCCCTAATCAGACCATGCCTTTCCAAATGCATATAAATCCTGCCTCTCAGAATCCCTTCCAATAACTTTCCCACCACTGATGCAATGCTCACCAGCCTGTAGTTTCCTGGCTTATCCCTGCTGCCCTTCTTAAATAAAGGCACAACATTAGCTATCCTCCAGCCTTCCGGTACCTCACCTGTGGCTAACGATGATACAAAAATCTCTGCCAGGGCCCCAGCAAACTCTTCCCTTGCTTCCCATAGCATCCTAGGATACACCTGGTCAGGCCCTGGGGATTTATCCACTGGTTCCCCTTTATCTACCCTTCCAATTTCACCCTCAGAATTCTCCAATAAATTTGTCAAACACGATTTCCCATTCATAAAACCAGGTTGACTTTGTTTGATCAGAATATGATTTTCTAAATGCTTGTTCAGACTTCCTTAATCATAGTTTCCTGCAGTGTCCCGACGACATACTAACTCACCTGTAGTTCATAGGTAGCACAATACATGGTAGCTCCAGTGGCGCAATCGGTTAGCGTGTGGTACTTATATAGCAGTGCAATTACTGAGCTATGCTGAGGTTGTGAGTTCGAGCCTCACCTGGAGCATGCCTTTTTGAGACTGGGAGCAGTGTGAAGCAGCTTCACAGTGAATAGAGTGATGATTGGTGAGTCTGCACTGAACATCAGTGGAGAAATAAGAAAGATAATTGCGAAGTGACATCACAAGAACAGCAGCCTCTTGCACTGAGCGCACTCCAACGCTGAATCGTCATTTCCAGCACAGAAGGAGACCATTCGGTCCATGCCAGCTCTGCAATAAACAGTGCAATTAGTCTCGATCCCCATTGCACAGCAAGTCTATTTCTTTCATTCTTGCGCTTGAAGTCATTGGTCGTCTCTGCTTCCACCACTCTTGTGGACAGCGAGTTCCAGGATATTGCCACCTGTTATGTAAAAAAGTGCTTCCTCATATTCCCTCTGCACGTTTTTCCCAGAACTTGCAATCTTTCTCCCCCAGTCCTTGTACTATGTGTTAAGGGGATCAGTTGTTCATTGTCTAACTAATCTAAGCCTGTCATAATCTGGTACACTTCTATTAAATCCCCCCTCAATCTCCTTTTTCCCAAGGAGAACACCCCAGCTTTTCCAATCTAACCTTATAATTAAAATCCCCCCATCCCTGGAACCATTCTGATAAATCCTCTCTGCACCCTCTCAAGGACCCTCACATCCTTCTTGAAGTGTGGTGACCAGAACTGAAAACAGTACGCCAGTTGGGGCCTAACCAGAACTTTCTAGAGCTTCACCATAATGTGCCTGCATTTGTATTCAGTACCTCTGGTTATGAAGCCCAAGATTCCATATGCTTTACTAATCACTATCTCAATATGTCTTGCCACTTTCAAAGCTCGATGTGCCTGTACACCGGTCGCTCTGTTCCTGCACACTCTTTACAGCTGTGCCATTAAGTTTATATTGTCTTTCCCTATTCATTCTGTCAAAATGCGTCAACTATATATATATATAAAGTCGTCCCAGCACTGACCCTGGGGGAACACCACTGTCTACCATCCTCCAGTCTGAAAAACAACCATTTCCGATGACTTGCTGTTTTCTGTCCTTAAGCCAATATTTTATCTAATTAGACAGTGACCCTCCTATTCTATGAGCTTCAATTTTGTTACCAAGCCTTTTATGTTGTATCTTATCAAAAACGTCCTTAGAATCCTGATAAACGACATTCACCACACCCCCTTCATCAACCTTCTCTGTTACTTCATCAAAAAATTCAGCATATTAGTGAAGCATGATGTGCCTTTTACAAATCCATACTGACTATCTTAAATAGCTTGAACCTCTCCAAGTGCTCAGTAGTAACTCATAATCAAACTATCTGATTCATTGGACTCATTTGATTCTTTCCATCTTCCTTCTTATTTTTTGAACCTCTGAAGGCAAAACATGATATCTATGTACACTATCAAAACATTTGAACAAATATGTGTGGAGACCACATCTTCTACCATTCTTCCCAGAAGCCACTACAACCACTTGTGAAGATGATTCTTCACTCGTACCTTCTGGTGCAACTTCACAATTCGTTGCACACTCTACTCCTACAATGACTCTCTTTCTGCCTTGATTGTTTTTCTTCGACTGAAAGTTGTAAATGTGGCTTCAGCAATGATAGCCTCGTTCTGGGATGTCTTCTAAGAAACAATTCAGCTAGAATTCTGCTGGTAGCGGTGTGAGGGGTGTTGCAATAGGTAAGTAGGAAGTTCGCCAGTCTGTGATCGAATGATAACTGACCTTTGTTCAAATTAGTATCTAACATTTGCTTTACAAGAGCATGCTTAACAATCTGCGCGCTCTGCTGCTCCATTGGAAGCAGGATGATACAGTGGAACTCTAGTGTGTTTTACACCATTTGTTCTCATAAATTGTGCAAACTCTTCTCAACAAAACTGAAGTTTGTTTTCAGACACACATTCATCTAGGGACCCATGTGCAACGAACAAACTACACAAAGTATCGGGAGTTTTCTAGCTGTAGCTTGATTCATAGGAAACTCCTCAACCCACTCTGAATGCTTCTTTCTCAATGAACATCTGTTGTCCTTCTAATTCTGTGAAATCTATGTGCAGCCTCTGCCACACTCTAGCTGTCCATTTCCATGGCTGAAAAGATACCGATATCATGACTGATAGACATGCTCGACACTGTTTCATTATGTTTTCAATGCCCTTCTCTAACACTAACCACCAAAGCTAGCTCCTTGCTATACTCTTTGTCAAACATATCCCAAAGTGTTGATCATTAAGATCACATAGCAACTGTGATCTGTGCTTTCCAGGGTTTACAACTCTGGATCCCCACACGACACAACTTTTATCAACTGACAGTTCATTCTTATGCATAAAAATGGCCTGAATTCTAAAACTAGTATCTGTGATTCCCACCAATTTGTGATATAGTTGTGCACCCTTACCAGTACGGGGTCCCTATGAGTTGTTCTATCAATGTCATCTGCTGCGACTGGAAACTCATCTACACATGCAAAGAAAAATACATCTTCCCTGTTGGGCTATATCTTTGATGGAGATGGTAATCTAGACATTGCATCGGCATTACAATGATCTTCTGGTCATCTGTATTTAATATCATACTGATAGGCAGATAAAACCAAAGCCCATCTCTGCATTGGGGCTGCAGCTAAAGCGGGTACTGGAGACTCTGGATTCAGAATAGCTGTCAGTGGCTTAATGGCAGTTACAGTCGAGAAACTACGGCCAGACAAATACTTATGAGATCTTCTTACTCCAGAAATCAAGGACAATGCCTCACGTTCTTTCTGAGCATAATTTCGCTCACTGACACTGAGTGTGCGCGAGGCAAATGCAATTTGTCTCTCCTGACCAATATCAAACACATGAGAGATCCCAGCACCTATTCTATATGGAGAGGCATCACATTCTATATTAATCTCTTTGGACATTGCACCCTGTACACGTTGAATTTTACCCAATTTGAATGCCCTGTCACATTCCTTCGTCCCATTCCACGGAACACCCTTCCTCAAGAGTTCATTCAATGGATGCAATAATGTTGCCACATTTGGCATGAATTTACCTTCGTAATTCACAAGGCCTAAACGAGATTTGAGGGTGTTCTGAGGGTGTGGTGCAGTTCTAATTGTTTGAACTTTACTCTTGGTAGGATGTAACCCACCCTTGCCTACCTTGTGACCCAAGAACTCTACCGAGTTTTGAAACATTTCAGATTTGTGTGCCTTCACCCGAACTCCATGCGTTTTCAAATGTTGGACCAAGCCATTGAAGAATATAAAGAAAGTAGGAAGGAACTTAAGCTAGGAGTCAGGAGGGCTAAAAGGGGTCATGAAAAGTTATTGGCAAACAGGATTAAGGAGAATCCCGAATCTTTTTATACGTATATAAAGAGCAAGAGGGTAGCCAGGGAAAGGTTTGGCCCTCTCAAGGACAGAGGAGGGAATCTATGCAAGGAGCCAGAGGAAATGGGTGAGGTAATAAATGAATACTTTGCATCAGTATTCACCAAAGACAAGGACTTGGTGGATGATGAGTCCTGGTAAGGGAGTGTAGATAGTCGCAGTCATGTCGATATCAAAAAGGATGAGGTGTTGGGCGTCTTGAAAAATATGAAGGTAGATAAGTCTCCAGGGCCTGATGGGATCTACCCTAGAATACTGAGGGAGGCAAAGGAGGAAATTGCTGGGGCCTTGACAGAAATATTTGTATCCTCAATGGCTACAGGTGAGGTCCCAGAGGACTGGAGAATAGCCAATGTTGTTCCTTTGTTTAAGAAGGGTAGCAAGGATAATCCAGGAAATTACAGGCCGGTGAGCCTTACGTCAGTGGTAGGGAAACTATTAGAGAGGATTCTGCGGGACAGGATTTACTCCCATTTGGAAACAAATGGACGTATTAGCGAGAGGCAGCATGGTTTTGTGAATGGGAGTCACTAATTTGATTGAGTTTTTTGAGGAAGTAACGAAGATGATTGATGAAGGAAGGGCAGTGGATGTTGTCCATATGGACTTCAGTAAAGCCTTTGACAAGATCCCTCATGGCAGACTGATACAAAAGGTGAAGTCACACGGGAGCAGAGGTGAGCTGGCAAGATGGATACAGAACTGGCTCGGTCATAGAAGACAGAGGGTATCAGTGGATGGGTGCTTTTCTGAATGGAGGGATGTGACTAGTAGTGTTCCAAAGGGATCAGTGCTGGGACCTTTGCTGTTTGTAGTATATATAAATGATTTGGAGGAAAATGTAGCTGGTCTGATTAAGAGGTTGTGGAGATCACAAATGTTGGTGGAGGTGCGGATAGTGATGAGGATTGTCAGAGGATACAGCAGGATTTGGATTGGTTGGAGACTTGGGCAGAGAAATGGCAGAGGGAGTTTAATCCAGACAAATGTGAGGTAATGCATTTTGGAAGGTCTAATACAGGTGAGAAGTATACAGTAAATGGCAGAACCCTTAGAAGTATTGACAGGCAGCGAGATCTGGGTGTACAATTCCACAGGTCACTGAAAGTGGCAACGCAGGTGGATAAGGTAGTCAAGAAGGCATACGGCATGCTTGCCTTCATCGGTCGGGGTATAGAGTATAAAAATTGGCAAGTCATGCTGCAGCTGTACAGAACCTTAGTTAGGCCACACTTGGAATAGTGCGTGCAATTCTGGTCGCCACACTACCAGAAGGATGTGGAGGCTTTGGAGAGGGTACAGACGAGGTTTACCAGGATGTTGCCTGGTGTGGAGCATATTAGCTATGAGGAGAGGTTGGATAAACTTGGATTGTTTTCACGGGAACGACGGAGGTGGAGGGGCGACATGATAGAGGTTTACAGAGTTATGAGTGGCATGTACTGGATAGTCAGAAGCTTTTTCCCAGGGTGGAAGAGTCAGTTACTAGGGGACATAGGTTTAAGATGTGAGAGGCAAAGTTTAGAGGGGATGTGCGAGGCAAATGTTTTGCACAGAGGTGAGTGCCTGGAACTTGCTGCCAGGAGAGATGGTGGAAGCAGATACGATAGCCACGTTTAAGAGGCATCTTGACAAATACATGAATAGGATGGGAATAGAGGGATACGGACCCTGGAGGTGCAGAAGGTTTTATTTTAGACAGGCATCATGATCAGCACAGGCTTGGAGGGCCCAATGGCCTGTTCCTGTGCTGTACTGTTCTTTGTTCTATCTCTTTCAACCTGCCATTGTGGGTCCGCTTGTTTGAAGCTGGAATATTTTTGTCATCCAAATAACATACTACTCCTTTCTTTCCTTGCAAAATTTTTGGTTCCTTGCCCTTCGAAAAATTACAGGGGCTGAAGAAACACAAATGGTAGCCTATGAAACTGAAATAGATCCATGTGTGTATTGATATTCCAGTATGACCAAGACTCAGCGTCCAACTCAAGTTGCAATTAGGCATTTGTCAGATCTAACTTTGAAATAAATCTGGCCTCTTGTCAACATTGTGAACAGATCCCACATGTTTGTGAAGGTATTGGGTGGATTAAATTCCAGTATCTGTTTTATAATTACCTTATAATCAGCATATACTCTTACACTACCATCTGACTTTGGTGCTACCACTATGGGAGCAGCCCTATTGCTCTGCTCTACCTTAGAGATAATGTTCTTCGTCTCAAGTCTTTTCAGTTCTTGCTCTACCTTCTCTCTCACAGAATAGGGTACTGGAAGCGACCTGCAATGCACTGGTCTTTTGTTCCTCTGAACTTGTATGTTAGGCTTGTACTCTTGAATCGATTTGTCAGTATCGATGAACACCTTAGGGTACTTGTTGAGCACATCATCTTGTTATATGAATTTCACTTCAACATGAGAAAGCTGGCTCCAATTTAACTGAAGTGCTGCCTACCAGTTTCTTCCCAACAAGGCTAGTTGCTCACCTTTCACAACAATGATAGGTAATTTTGCACACTGTTCGTTGTATGTGACCTGAATGGGCGCACTTCCAATTACGTGAATCGTCTCTCCTCCAGAACTGCATAACACTGCTCACGACTTTTCCAGCTGATGTAGACTAAACTTTGCACGATATAGTGAAATTACACTAATTGATGCACCCGTGTTGACCTCCATGGTTTTTCCTATTCGTTCGTGTGATGTGGGCGCTGCTGGCAAAGCCAGCATTTATTGCCCATCGCTAATTACTTTTGAGTAGGTGATGGTGAGCTGCCTTCTTGAACCACTGCAGTTCTTGAGGTGTAGCTACGCCCACAGTGATATTTGGGTGGGAGTTCCAGGATTTTGACCCAGTGGCAGTGAAAGAACGGGATATTATTCCAAGTCAGGATGGTGTGTGGTTTGGAGGGGAACTTGCAGGTGGTGGTGTTCCCATCCATCTGCTGCCCTTGTCCTTCTCGGTGTTAGAGGTCATGGGTTTGGAAGATGCTGTTGAAGGAGCATTGCTGAGTTGCTGTAATTTACTGGAGCTCCATTCAACTCAACTTGGAACACGATGCTCTGTGAATTTTCATCGGACATCCTTGTGCTTCTGCTCAGATGGATCTCAAAAGACCCTCCATCAAGCTGCTGCTGTTCGATAATCACATGCAGCAGCTGACATATCCTCCTTCCAGCCTTTTCTCCGTTGACCTTCTTGCGACATACCTTAGCAAGATGACCTTTCTTCTAGGAGCTGTCGCACTCTGCCTTCACAACAGGACAATTCTGTGCCCAATGTTTACCTCAGCACCGGTAACAGGACTTTTTGTACCACAGCTACTACCCTCATGGTCTCCTCCCGTTCTCTTACTAAAAACACCCATATTACCACCAGCAGCTGGTGTCATTGGGACCTTCTGCTTACTCCTCTGCAGCTTGTTTATTTCAGCAGATGAATAACGGTTGTTAACTCCCACTTCTTTCGACTCACATTCAGCCAAGCCCATGGAGATTGCTGTTTGACAAGCTATGTCACATGGATCAACTTTGGCAATGTCATCAACTCACTGCGACGGCACTCACCCTTTAAGCTGCAAACAAATCTGTCACTCAACACTTGCTCTTGAAATTCTGCAAAATTACAATGAACTGACATCTTTTTCAAGTCCACAATAAAGTCCCCAGTGTCCTCTTTGGGCAGCAGATTCCTTGTTCCAAAACGATTACTTTCTGCAATCTCCAATGGGTTAGGATTGTAGTACTGCTCAAGCTTAAACAAAATGTCCTTCAGCGATGTATCCTTTGGCTTTGCTGCAATGAGCAAGTTCTTGAGCGTCTCGTACACTGCAGGCCTGCTTCAGTATAAAATATCACCCTGTCCTTTCTCACACTGCCTGCTTGACAGCTGCATGATCTGGATCGTTGGGGTGTTATTAGCGCTGAAAAACATCTCTCGCCCCTCCACCTGCACTGTGAAAGACTCTTGGTCAAGACTGTACTCCCTCCAGTCACCCAAAAATTCCCGTACACACAGCCATCTTGGTAAGTCAGTACACCCACATGTACAACCCAATTTTTAGACAAGATGTTAAGCCGTTTTCTCAAATAGATAACACTCACAATTCCCCCGTTGGTTAGCTGGGAACTCCTCCAACACAAAGTTCTTTAGCTCGGGAATTCACAATCCCATCCACATCGCGATAAATGTCATATCTTTCCTGACAAACGTCACTCGTGTATACAATATGGAGGGGGTCGGGTAAAAGAGAGCGATTTAATCCGTTTTTATCCGATACATATTGCAGAGAAATACATTTTCTTGCTTCGTGTCCTTATCTTTTCACTTCATGGCATTCAGAAAGTTCGGTGAAAAAACCTCTTACCATTTCTATCAGCAGATTTGGAACCAGACCTGCTGAATGACATTTTAAATGGTGCCAGCCCTTCACTGCAGCTCAGCTCATCAAAACATTCACTGGTATCATCGGCCTGTTAGATATCCTCTTGTAACATATCTGCTGAACATTAACTTCTTGTAGCTCCACTTTGTTCTCCAGAGGAGCAGAGGGATCTGGAGTAAAAAACAGTGATGGAAGCAGAAGGAAATCCCACAGGAAACTGACAGACTTTGATATGTGCCAGTTATTTCTATGATGTATGAGGGCTGTGCTTTGCCTTGCACGTTTCACAGGAGCCTTATTGATAAGGTTGGTGCATCTTGGAAATTGAAACATGAAAATTCGCAGCTTGTGGGACTGTTTCACCTCTGCGTCCATTTCATGTTCATGTCTAGAACGCTCGGTGCTGTCATTGTCTGAAAAAGACTTCTCTGATCTAACTGAACATGCCATTTTGTATGATATGCATGTCTGTGGTGAAAGTAGCCTGAAGTGAGGGAATGGGGAAAGCAGCATGGATCAGCTAATTAACAAGCCACCAAAGCACGTTCACTGGAGGTCTACAGAATCACAGAATAGTTACAGCACAGAAGGAGGCCATTCATCCCGTCGGATCGGCACTGGCTCCCTGAAAGTGCAATTCCTTCAGTCCAATTCCCCTGCCTTCCCCCCATAATCATGCTCATTCTTCCTTTAGTGGTTAAGATTGAGCACTCTCACTGCTGTGGCTTGTGTTCAATGCCCAGTTAGGGAATGTTGCCTTCCTACTGCAGTGTGGGCTGTCAAAGCCACCATGAAATACTTGCTGAATGAAAACTGAAAACTCTCAGCAGTATCTGTGGAGTGTAAAGTAGAATTCAGTTTCCAGGTCAATGATTAATCTGCAGAAGTCAGAGATGTAGCAGGTTGCCAAAAAAAAAGTACAGAGCTTCAGCTTGGGAAGTGAAAGAAAGTAACTGAAGAGCTGTGATAAATTGGAAGACAGCATGATGCAAGCAAACTATGGGTGGAAATGGAGCAGCTTTTCCTGCCTGTTGTACAAGCTGGCACAAATATCACTTCTGATCAACCAATAACAAAGCATCTGTCAAAGAATCAGACTGGACCACGTGGCCTCCTTCCGTGCTGTACCTTTCTATAATTGCAGTTTCTCAACACCACTGTAGCTGACTTCACAGTCATTCTGTCATCTTACATCCCATTACAGCCAAATACACTTTCGTACCTTGTATCATTGCCTTTTGACCTCATGACACTGAGGAAATTCATTGAGAAGTTTGTCAATTCCAACACCAGATTTGGAATCACACCTGCTGAATGACATTTTAAAATGTGCCAACACTTCACTGCAGCTCATCCCATCAAAACATTCACTGTTATCATCGGCCTGTTCGGTATCTTATTGCACTACATCAGCTGAACAACATTAGTTCCTTGTAGCTCCTCAATGTTCCCCGAAGGAGCAGAGGAAGCTGGAGGGAAAGCAGTGACAGAAGCACATTTGGATCTGGTGGTCGTGAAAGGCATTATATAAATGCAAGGCTTTCCTTCTCTCTAAATCCATGCCGGCTGGATATTGACCTCTCTGCTCATGGAAACAGGTCATTACTACCCAAATGCTGGAAGGTGGGATTAGAATAGGTGGATTGTTTTTTGGCCGGCACAGACATGATGGGCCAAGTGGCCTCTTTCTGTGCCTTAAACTTTCTATGATTCTAAGATTCTACCCACTCTATTCAGGTCCCTCATAACTTTATACACCTCCATTAAATTTCCCCCTAGCCTTCTCTGTTCCAAAGAAAACAAACCGAGCCTTATCCAATCATTCCTCATAACTCATCTGGATGTAAATCTGATTCAGGATGAGATTCTGAGTTTTTCTCCCTTAATCTAAGGAATCAGGTCAATCTTGTCAGGATCCTTCTCAATGTGGACCCACCACTATCCGTCCCCCAGGAAGTGACTGTTCTCATTCTGTGATTCTGAGCAGTTTTATTGTTGCAGAGGCTGGATTTTGAACCTCCCACTTTTACAGTGTCATCATTCACAGTGCATCAAGCCGCATCGAGAGACTTGTCTCTCACATGGCCAGGGAGTTGGAGGGCAGTTTTCACGCATAAACCAGAAATTGTGATATTTCCAACAGCCTGCTGGAGAAAGCCTGGATTTGAGCACGTGACAATGTTGGAGGAATGGAGAGCTGGGGTTCTCCTGGGCAAGCAGCAGCAAAGTTGAAAATAAAACCAGCCCAGCGTGGGGCTCGAACCCACGACCCTGAGATTAAGAGTCTCATGCTCTACCGACTGAGCTAGCCAGGCAACCACAGGTTTGGGCTCTCTTACTACAGCTATTGGGTTTCTCAGCTTGTTCTGTGTTCCAAGAAGCAGAAGTTTAGTCGATCAACAAAACCCCAAGGGTGCAGTGCATTCCACTCAATCATCGATTACATCATTCCCATCTTCCAGTTCTTCGCTGCATCTCCTCACAAACATTGCAATCCATTTCACTGAGGACTTGTTCTGGGTTTTAATATTATACCTACTTTGTGCCCTCATTTTGATCTGAGATTCTCTCCAATATCCAATACAAATTGAATTACAAACCTGACGGACAAGAAAAGAAAAACACAAATCCTATTGTGCTCATTTTCAGATGCAGAAGAGTCAGCTTTGAAATAAATGAAAGCATTTTACAGGGTAAAGATTTAGAAAGTGGGTGTTACTTTTGTTTGTTTTTCTCCTTTTATTTCAGATTTACAGTCACCACGGCATTTTTGCTTTTTTTTTTACTAAGTTTCGCCCCAAGTTGGGTGACTTATTTTTAACTTTGCTGCTTCTTTTATGGCCGAACTCCATTTATCAGGAATAATGTTTTATTTTCTGCAGTTGTAGCCGAGTAAGGTTAAGATGATAACCTTAACAATCTGTTGTGAATTCTGTGTAAGTGCTCAGGTCCGGCTGGCCACCTTTCTGATCATTTCAATTTTTAACCAGGTCCCTGCAGAACCAATTCTCAATTACAGATAATAAAATGCTGCACCTTTCAACTCCTCCAGGGTTTGCTCATTTTCATGGACAAGAAAGCATTCACAAAATTTCCCGTTAGAAATTGAGCAAAGATTTTCCAAATTAGTGACCCTCTCTCTCCTGCTGTCTGTCTGCCTTTCGGCCTCCCTCACTGTCGGTGTCTATGTCTGTGTCTTTCACTCGATGTGTGTCTGTCTCTCTTTAGGCCTCCCTCACTCTCGCTGGATATGTCTGTGTGTTTCACTCCATGTGTGTCTGTCTCTCTTTAGTCCTCCCTCACACTCAGTCGATATGTCTGTGTGTTTCACTCTGTCTGTGTCTGTATCTCTTTCGGCCTCCCTCACTCTCGATGTATATGTCAATGTGGTTCAGTTCCCTGAGGAGGTGACCAGAACCTGACATAATACACAATTTGTGGTCTCAACAGGGCTTTATAAAACTTTGGCATAATTTACCTGTTTTTTAACTCATTAACTCTGTTTATGAAGACAAAGATGTCACATGCTCTCTAAATCGGTCCTGCCACTTTCAAAGATCTAGACACAAGAACCCACAGGGCACTGAATTGTGTCAATAAGTCTATATGTCCTTCGCCTGTCCCTTCTGCTGAAATGCACCAACTCGCACTTCTCTGTATTAAATTTCATCTGACACGTGTCTGTTTATTCTGCTAACCTATCTCTGTCCTGTTGCAGTCTATTGGCATCAGATTCACTGTTTGTCACACTTCTACATTTGATATTGTCGGCACATTATATATAGAGAGCTGATCCTTGGTGATCACCACTGTCTACCATCATCTGATCAGGAAAACAGCAACCATTTACCATTACTTTTTTCTCTCCATAAGCTGTTTTTTAAAAAAAATCTAAGCTAGCTGTGACCCTTCTACTTCATGAGCTCCGATTGTGTTAACCAGTCTCTTATCTGCTACTTTGTCAAATGCTTTCGTAATCTCCATATTGTCATCTTCCACTACATTTCCATCATCAACCTGTTCGATTATTTCATCAAAAAATAAATTAGATGAATTAAACACGACCTGTCTTTTACAAATCTGTGCTGGCTCACTTCCAATCTCAAACTCTTTAAGTGCCTGTCACATTTTTCCATGCTTATTATCTCTCAAACATTGCCCACCACTGCTGTTAAACTGACTGGCCTGTAGCTACTAGGAATCTCCTTATATCCTTTCTTGAACAAGGGTGTGACATTTGCCATCCTGCAGTCTTCTGCCACCTTCCCCATATCTAGCGAAGATTGGAAGATTATGGCAAGTTCTTCTGCTACCTCCATCCCCACTTCACTTAGCAAGTTACATCCTGGGATGGAAGCTACCCGGACCAGGAGACTTATCCACGTTCAGCATAGTTAGACTTGTCAGTTCATTCTACCTTTCAATTTTCATCCTATGCATTACCACTAATACCTGTACTACTGCCGATCTTTAGTCAGCATTCTCTTCCTTAGTTAACACAGATACAAAGTACTCAATAACATTTTAGCCTTGCCTACGTCTCTGAGCACATATCACCCTCTTTGTCCCTAATAGGTCCCACTCCAACTCTTACCACCCGCTTATAATTTACAAGCCAGTTGTAGATTTTTGGTTTGCTTTTATGCTAACTGCCATTCTATTCTCACACTCTGTCTCTGCTACTCTTACTTTGCTCTTCACTTCCGCTCTCAGCTTATTGTATTTGACGTGGTTCTGGCTTGAAGAATTCACCTGATGTACATCATGCAAACACTTTTTCGTTTCTTCATATTCTCTATTTCCCTAGTCATCCAAGGAACCTTGGCTTTGTTTCCCCGGTATTCCAAAATCTTTCTTGAACAGTGGCGTTTGAAAACTTAGATAAACGACTCCTTATTCCTTCATCTCCTGACATGGTATTGAATCCATCATAATTCTGTGTCATTTTTCTTCATGAATGTAAATGCTTCATTTCGTTCAGTGAGCTCCTGGCTTTCAGGGTCATGGTAGTGGAGAACTCTTGCCCATACATCAAGGTGCAGTCACGTGGGAGGGAGTATATTTGTTGGTAGAAACACAAATTCATTAATAATGAATAATGATTGTATGAGCTTTATTTCAATTTATATTCACAACAGCGGACAAACCTGCCGATTTTACTGAAAAGGAGGAATGGTAGAGTAAAATATTAGGATCAAAATAGGGTTACATGTTGGGACTGCGTAAAGTAGAGAAGTCAACTGGGCCGGGTGGGATGGATCCTAAATTGTTGATGGGAGTAAGGGTGGTGATAGCAGAGACTCTGGCAACAATTTTTATCCTTCATTGAATACACAACTGGTGCCTGAAGACTGGAAGTTGGCAACTGTTACACCACTGTTCATAAAGGGGAGCGGTAGAAACCCTCAGTCTGGGTCGGTCAGACT
Source organism: Heterodontus francisci (assembly GCF_036365525.1). Classification (NCBI taxonomy): domain Eukaryota; kingdom Metazoa; phylum Chordata; class Chondrichthyes; order Heterodontiformes; family Heterodontidae; genus Heterodontus; species Heterodontus francisci. The sequence goes on from NC_090404.1 coordinate 24,994,248, forward strand.
TAAATAGACGTTAAGAAAAGTTCTAATCAACAAAACCTGGGACAAAATTAGTTGTCATTTCAACGAACATGGGTTAATAAATGACAGCCAACACGGATTTATAAAAGGCAAATTGTGCCTTTTTTTTAATTGGTTCCTGGGATGTGGGTGTTACTGCATTTCTGCACGGACTGCTTCAGTAGATGAGGAGTCGCAAATGGTGCTGAACATTGTGCAATCATCAGCAACCATCTGCACTTCTGACCCTCTTATTGAAGGAAGGTCATTGATGAAGCAGCTGAAGATGGTTGGGCCTAGGAACACTTGCACTGATGTGCTGGGACTGATATGATTGACCACCAACAACCACAATCAGGATGATGGCTCCTTTCGGAGCACTGGGTAAACCACCTGTTCAGACTGGCACAATTGCCTCTGCCGTGCTATTCAAAGAACAATTCTCAGAAAGTCACAGTCATTATTCCTTCCTCAAAGCCTATCCTTTCTCGCATTGCGGTGACAGTGACACTGTGGTAATGTCACTGGACTAGCAATCCAGAGACCCTGGCTAATACGCAAGGGACACAGACAGGTTCAAATCCCAATACAGCAGCTGATGTACTTAAATTAATTAGGGAAAATCTGGAATTGAAAGCTGGTCTCAGTAACGGTGACCATGAAAGTGCCATTGAATGTTGTAAAAACCCATCTGGTTCACTATTGTCCTCCAGGGAAGCAAAGTGGCGGTCTGACCTGTTCTGGCACACATGGAACTCCATTGCCAGAACAATGTGGTTGAATCTTAACTGCCCTCTGAAATGGCCTAGCAATCCATTTCGTTGTAGAAAACCGCCAGACAAAATTTGTAAAGGAACGCCCTTTATTAAGCGAGGCACTGACAATGGCAAATCCAGCCTTTTGACCTTGCAAAATCCTTCTTATTACCATCTAGGAGCTTGCACCAGATTTGGAGAGCTGCCCTACAGACAAGTCAAGCAACAGCCTGACATAGTCATACTCATGGAGACATAACTTACATGTAATGTCCAAGGCACCACCATCACCATTCCTGGGTATGTCCTGTCCCACCAGCAGGACAGCCCCACCAGAGGGAGGACAGTAATCAGCATTAATTTTCCCTTGTCCAAGTGTGACCTGACTCCAGAAGACTTCAGGCATCTGGTGTCAATGTTGAAAGACTCCCAGAGCCAATCCCTTCCAATTGTATGCCACTGTGCTGCTGTGGGTCTGCCCTGTCTGAATATGTGTGTGACTGGTCTGGAGAATAGCTTTCCCAATTTTGGAGCCGGTCCCCAGGTGTTAGATGAGAATATTAGAACCACAGAATCATGGAATAGTTACGGCACAGAAGGAGGTCATTCAGTTCGTCTTCTCTATGTAAACTGTCTGTAAGAGCAACTCAGCTATTCCCTCCCTGCCCTATCTCCGTAGCTCTGCTTTTCATGATTGACCTTGTTGTGTTCGAATACGATGCCCAGTTCGAAGCCAGTGAATGGTCCAATTTTATTGTCAGTAAGCTTTCCCCTACAGATTTGGAACAAGTGAATGTCTTGCTGGGCCATTTCAGAGGTTAGTGAAGAATTTGTTGCCTTGCGGTTTGTCTGGACTCACACATCGGCCGAACTGGTTAAGGACGTCAGATTTCATTCCCTAAAAATACTTTTTTTTTATGACAATCCCATAGATTTGTGTTTCTTTTACTCCAGTTTTAGTTATTTGACTGAATTTTAATTCTATAGCTGCAATGTTGGAATTTGAACTCTTGTCTTCAGATCATTAGTCCAGCATTACACAACATTAATGATTCAGACATGAATATAGGAGGTATTACCAGTAATTTCGCAGATGACATGAATATTGGTGGTGTTGTAAGTAGTGAGGAGGAAAGCTTTAGATTACAGGACGATATAGATGGGCTGATAAGATGGGCAGAGCAGTGGAAAATGGAGTTTAATCCTGAAAAGTGTGAGGTGATGCATTTTGGGAGGACTAACAAGGCAAGGGAATATACAATGGAGGGTAGGACCCTAGGAAGTACCGAAGGTCAGAGGGACCTTGGTGTACTTGTCCATAGATCACTGAAAGAAGCAGCACAGGTAGATAAGGTAGCTGGGAAGGCATATGGGATTCTTGCCTTTATTAGCCGAGGCATAGAATATATCAGCAGGGAGGTTATGATGGGAAGATAGGAAGAAATGTTTTCCCTTAATGGAGGTGTCAATAACCAGGGTCATAGATTTATGGTAAGGGGCATGAGGCTTAGAGGGAATTTTGGGGGGAAAAAATCACCCAGAGTGTGGTTGGAATCTGGAACACACTGTCTGAAGGTATGGTAGAGGCAGGAAACCTCACAACATTTAAGAAGTAGATAAATGAGCACATGAAACGCCCTGGCAGACAAGGCTACGGGCCAAGTGCTGGAAAATGGAATTAGAATAGACAGGCTTGATGGCCGGCGCAGACATAGTGGGCCGAGGGGTCTGTTTCTGTGCTGTATAGCTCTAATACTCCATGACTCTGTGACTTGTTCGTTAACATAACCACCTGTATGTAATCTACTCTCCTAAAAGCTGTTTAGACTGGTGTTCAATTGAAGATTTCCAAACGAAGATTGATAGACTTTGTTAGTGAAGCATATCAATAGTCAGGGAGCGAAGGGAGATGAAGTTCATATATAGATTATCAATGAGATTGAATGGGAGAGCAGGCTCGAAGGGCTGAATGACCTCCTCCTATTCTAATGTATCCTTCTATGTGTCAAAACGTTCAGGGAGGAGAGGGAGTGGAACCAGTTATTGTACAAATGAAGAGTCAGAGTCAGCACGTACAGGGGAGGAGAGAGAGGGGAACCAGTGAGTGTAAATCCAGCCACAGTATTTAAGAATATGAATGGATTTGAGAGGGTTAGGTGGAGAGAAGTTCGTTCTTCTGTTTGTGGAGTCCAAGACAAGGGGGCGTAAAGTACAATTAAAATGAAGCCATTCCGGGTAATTTCGGAAGTCACTGGTTCACACAAACGGTATTAGGTGTCTGGATATCATTCCCCAAACAGCTGATGAGACTGGTGGGCAATTGAATATTTGAACACTGAGATAGATAACCAGTTGGTTAGGCAAGGATATGAAGGATTATGAAAACAAGGCACGTAGATGGAGTTAATATACAGATCATCCATGAACTAATTGAATATGGAACAGGCTCAAGGGGCTAAAAGACCTCGTTCCATTCCTATGTTCCATCATAGCAGCACCTTCAGGGAGAGGAGAGGAGAGGGAGGGGATTCCGAATTGTCCGACTGAAATGAGCACCGAGGAATACAGTTTGTCTGCTCCCTCTGTGGGAAAAGATTTTTAAAAGCAGGGAGACTGGAAAAGTACCAAGAAATACACACCATAGCGAGAGTGTTCCAGAGCACTGACTGTGGAATGAGCTTTAACTACTTACACCGTCTGAAAAAAAAAATGTACCTTTGAAATAAAAGCAAACTACTGTGGGTGCTGGAAATCTGAAATAAAAACAGAAAATATTGGAAACTCTCAGCAGGTCTGGCAGCATCTGTCGAGAGAGAAGCCGAGTTAACATTTGAGGTCTGTGACCTTTTCATCAGAACTGGCAAAGGTCAGAAATGTAACAGGTTTTAAGCAAGTGAAGCGCGGGTCGGGGTGGAGTGGTGGTGGGTGGAGAGAACAAAAGGGAAGGTGTGTTTGTGTCTGATAGGGCAGAGGACAGGAGAGAGTAAATGACAAAGATGTCATGAAGCAAAGGCAAAGGGAGTGCTCATGGTGCGGTGAAAGACAAAGTATTAGTCCAGAGAGTGTTAATGAAAGAATAATGAAGAGCTCTGTCCAAAAGCAGAAACATGAATAAACCAGGTACATGGTTACAATATTAAATGAAATAAAGTAAAATAAAATAATAATAAAAAAGGCCAGTCATGCTCTGAAATTATTGAACTCAATTTTGAGTCTGAAAGGCTGCAGAATGCCTCATCAGAAAATGAGGTGCTGTTTCTGGAGCTTGTTTTGATGTTCAGTGGAACACTGCAGCAGGCTAAGGACAGAAATGTTAGTGTGAGAGCAGGGTGCTGAATTGAAATGAAATATGTTGCAACTATTGAACAGACACCAAAGAGAGTAACCCGAATGATTAAACGGATGGATTAGTTTAAATTCTGAGAAACAATTATCTACATTAAGCACATTCTCAGTGGAAAAGGGAAGCTCGAGGTTGGTATGGTTATTGTTTTCCAGATTCTGAAGGATCTGGATGATGTAGAGACCGACAAGTTTTCCAGAACAGTAAAGCCAGAGGTCACAGACTGCAGTTAAGGAGGTAATTTCAATCCACTGTAACCATATTTCACGAAGTCAATGTATGAAGCAGACCCCCTACTTGGAAGCAGTGAATATTGATTCTTACATTACACATTAGACATATTTCATTCATAGAATGTCTTTTCGGGATACAACATGTGAGTACTTTGCGACATGGCATCTGCTAAGTGTAGTATTACTTGAGGGGAACAGGCGATTTTGTAAATATGTTTTTATTTATTTACTTATAAAACTCTCCACCACTGGGGTCTTCCTCACCTCATGTCCCGGTCTGGTGTAGACTAGTTTATAGCAATTGCTGTTATTAGTCAAAAACATGACTAACATTGTATCATGGGACTACGAGGATGGTTGAAGGCAAAGTAACTGGAGAGCTCGGTTGATCATGAAGATATGATCTTCATTCAATTGGTTAAGCATCTTTTTTATGATTTAGGAGTTTATTGATTGCAACTCTTCTAAAAAGGGAGCATCTATTTTGAATAATGACACATGTCTGTTGTCTTCATTGTCCAATGAAAAGAGTAGAAGGCGAACTAGCTGGTGTTTAGTCTTTATTTCCTCCAGCATTGCCCCTGTTCTAATGTTAATGGGCACAAGAGTGCGGCTGTGAGGCGGTGCCTATGGATCGGAGAACAATGTATTATGCATTTCCATTTCAGAGCCTATCCTACCCCAAAGACCCAAATCAATCCCTTCATTGAGCAGGTGAACTTGATACCTAATAACAGATCAGAGATGAGAGATTGGACTTTCCGTCTCCCACATGAATGCGGCGATACCTCTAGGCACTTAGGGCTGATGGGAATGTGTTAAGCTGGAGTCAGCACGGGGAAGAGTACTGGAAACCAAACAAGAGTATGTTACAACACTGAATTGTGTGGTGATGTTGCTTTGCTTCTGCATTCTTCAATTCACACAATGGATAAGGACCTCAAAGCGAGCGACTATTTCTCTGGGACGGGGTTTGTGCGTGACATACACAAGAACAGCAATGGATGGAATATAACGTGCAATTCATGTTGGATTGTACTATTTTCATCATTTAAACAATTTAACAATAAGACACAGTGTATATTTCACTCCATTCTTTAACTCCTCTCTGAATTTTCTCTGGGTCCCTGCATAAATAAACGGATTGACGCAGGAACTCAAAAGCTGAAGCATATATCCGCTTTGATCCAGAATAAAATTTGATTCACTGAAATTGGAACCGGAAAAATAACTAAGGTTCGCAATTCGGACATAAAGGAAGTTTATCAGTACCACCGAATATAACAGGATGAAACTGCCCGAGATGCAGAAAAGTAAAATGATAGACTTTCGCCTGCTCTCCATCTCTGGGTCACTCTGTTTCTCTCCATTGCTGTGGGCTCGGAGTCTCCTGCGAGCTCTACCGGCCACTAGAATGTTTCTGACGGTGAGAGCATTGAGCAGTAAAATCAGAATGAATGGGAGACAAACGGTTAAAATCCGGTGACTCCAGTCATATGCAGCCCATGCAGATGACGAATAAAATATTAATTTTACGCTGCAGAACCAAGGTATATTGTTAATTATATACAAAGGTTCAATATGAAAATACCGGAACGTATTTATTAAACAGTTCAGTGTGCAGACTGTTCCTATCACACGAGCTGCCATTTTCTCAGTGCAGTATTTTATTTTCAGCTTCTGGCAACAAATTGCCATAAATCGATCAAAGGTGAAAGCGACCGTTACCCAGACAGAACAGTCTATTATCGCAAAGCTTAGGACAAGATGGAGACTGCACACGGGTGTAATAGACAGGAAACTGACTGGGAAATAAATACCAGCAATCCGGTTTAAAATCACAACGGTGATCATGACCAGGAGATCCGTCACTGCCATGGCCACCATGTAGTAAGTGATACATCTGGAGAGACCGCATCTTCCTCGGGACAGGATCACAATCACTGCCAAGTTAGCTGTAATAGAGAAAGAGAGACTGAGAGAAAGAGGGAGAGTGTAAGTGTGTGAGAGAGCAAGAACAGGGAAATTACTGGTCTGACTCCAAAAAAGCATCAGTTTTACAGAATCCTTTGTAAAATGCTTAGCTTTTGCACATGATACCGAGGTAAAACTATCGCTCAACCTCTGGATACTTGCTTCTTTTATTAAAATAATCTGGATTAAAAATCAGACAGGTCAGTAACATCGGAATGTACAATAATACAATCAAGCATAATGGAGAATAAGTAGGGATTGGAAACCCATCTAAACCAAGATAGTAACATCAAACAGACAGGAAAAATAATATCAGTAACATATTCTCAAACATATTTAGGAGGGTAAATAATAGCAAAACCGACAATAAAAGTGGAAAATAAGAGCAATGTAGGGAAAAATTTACATTTAAAACGGCTGATATCCTGATGAGGACCTAAAAGCTCCTCATCCAATGCTTTATTTTAAAATGATTCACTGTTGGTGTATTCGACTGTCAGCCTGTTTGAAATGATGCTCAAACAGAGAAAACCGAATGGACAATAAGAGTTTCGTCTCTCTGCGGAGGGACTGCTGTTGAAGACACAATGATGACTCAGAGCGCTTCTCCTGTTAGTCCCATGGGAAATACTGTGTTGACCAACACCAGCAGAACTGGCAGGCGTTGAGGTCTCATTCAGAGAAAGGGCCCTCCTACAATACAACAATTCCTCAGTAGTACGCTGAACTGCCAGCGTATATGATCAGCTTCGTCCAATAGTTGGTATTGAAATTAAAACTGCGTGACATAGATGTGAGAGATGCCATCAGTTTTACAAAATCTGGTGAAAACATTGAAGATGGGAACAGTGCGGGACATTGCCTGGGGCTTGGAGCAGAAGGACCATCTGGACTCCATAGTGGTCACTGTAGAGCAGTTTGCAGCAGCTCCTGTCGAAGAGGAGAGCCGGGCTGAAGCAGTGAGAGTTACAGACAGAGAACAGAAACACTGCAGTCTGTCAGTTTAGGGTAAGTGTAGATTCATTCATAAAACGCTCACTTGTTACATTGCTTAAATTTCTGTGAACAACTCGGTGCCTAATAATGAGTCACTCGTTAAATTCAGTCAGGAATTATTTATTTGTTGTATAATTTCAACCATTGAATTATTTATACAGTAGAACTCAGTGTACTTTGTGGTAACAGTGATAATTTACCCATGACAACAGTGTCAATAATAAAACAGAACTACATTTAAAATATGTTAACAGTTTGATAATTTACCCAAAGTAAGAGTATGAATAACACAATAGAAGAACATTAGCACCATGATGACAGTGTGATAAATCACCCACAGTAAGCGTATCAATAACACAGTAGAACTACATTTGCACCGTGATAATAGTGTGATAAATCACCTTCAGGAACATTGTCAATAACACAAGAGAACTAGGTTTACACCCTGGTAACAGTGTGGTAATACAACCAAAGTAACAGTATCAATAGCACAACAGAACTACATTTACACCAGGGTAACAGTGTGACAATACACTCAAAGTAACAGAATCAATACAGCATTATAACAGTGTGATAATTCACCCAAAGTAAATGTCAATAACAACAGAACCACATTTATACCTGATAACAGTGTGATAGTTCACCCAAAGTAAGAGGATCAAAAACACAATAGAACAACATTTACAGCGTGATAACAGAGTGATAATCCACCCATAGTAACAGTGTCAAAAACCAAAGACAACTACATTTACACCATGATAACAGTCTGATAACTCACCCACATTAAGTCTCGGCAACACAATAGAACTACAATTACACCGTGAAATTGCACAACTGCAGGGGATATATTTTCAGCAACAAGCACTAAATTATGCATTCAAGCAAGAGAAATGACACTGCTTAATGGGAAAATGATACAGCTGAAGAGGGAAAATAGTGCCAACAAAGTGGAAAGTGATACATGAAAGCAGTTGAAATTATGTTGGCAATGTAAATAAATTATACCGTTAATGACGACTCTAAAAGGGAGAAATTAAAGCATTAATGACCCAAAAAATAGCAAATTTTCAATAAATTATATTAAAATGGAGAAATAATACCTATAACGGGGAAAATAATACAGTAAATTAGGAGAAAGTATCAGATTCAAGGAGAGAAAGGATATCATTAAGGTGGAGAAGTGCTACTGATAAATAAGAGCAGTGACAAAGCTAATCAATGATTTCTGTAACTAATAGCTAAGTACAGTATTTTACCTGGAACCCCAATAGCTGCAAGGATGGGATAGTAAATGGCAAACACCAGCCCTTTTACTGATCCGTGCATTTTTGTCAGAAGCTCTGAGCATGCTCGAAACTGCACTCAGAGATTCCCATATTTATACATGATGTCAGGCTCCAGGGAGATGATTATAAAAACTTTGATCTTTTACATTAATTATGCAAATTGAAACACACAGATTAGTGCACCTGCTGCCAGACTCATGCTTTTGTTTTGATGGAATGGAAATTTATTGAAATGATGTGAAACGGCTCGAAAGTAAATACCCAGAGATTACTATAGAATCCCAGTTACAGTTGCAATAATGAAGAGTGTAATAGGCAGTTGCAATAGTGAAAGTGATTTTTTATTCATTCATGGAATGTGGGCGTCGCTGGCTAGGACAGCATTTATTGCCCATCCCTAATTGCCCTTGGGAAGATGGTGGTGAGCTGCCTTCTTGAACATGTGGGGTAGGTACATGTGGGGTATGTGCACCCACGGTGTAATTAGGAAGGGAGTACCAGGATTTTAACCCTGTGACAGTGAAGGAACGGTGATATAATTCAAAGTCAGGCTGGTGTGTGGCTTGCAGAGGAATTTGCAGGTGGTGGTGCTCCCATGCATCTGCTGCTTTGTCCTTCTAGGTGGAAGAGGTCGCGGTTTTGGAAGGTGCTGTCGAAGGAGTCTTGGTGTGTTACTGCAGTGTATCTTGTAGGTGGTACACACTGCTGCCACTGTATGTCGGCGGTGGAGGGAGTGAATGTTTGTGAAAGGGGTGTCGACCAAACAGGCTGACTTGTTCTGGATATTGCCGAGCTTCTTGTGTGTTGTTGGAGATACACCCATCCAGGCAAGCAGAGAGTACACCATAACACTCCTGACGTGTGCCTTGTAGAAAGTGGACAGGCATTGGTGACTCAGGTGGTGAGTTACTCGCCGCAGAAGTCTCAGCCTCTGACCTGCTTTTGTCCCATAGTATGTATGTGGCTGGTCCAGTTCAGTTTCTTGATAATGGTGACCCCCAGAATGTTGATAGTGGCAGATTCAGTGATGGTAATGCGATTGAACGTCAAGGGAAGTTGCTTCGATTCTCTCTTGTTTGAGATTTTCATTTCCTGGCACTTGTGTGGCGCGAATGTTACTTGCCAGTTATCTGCCCAAGCCGGATGTTGTCCAGGTCTTGCTTCATCTGGATACAGACTGCTTCAGTAGCTGAGTGGTCGCAAATAGTGCTGAACACTGTGTAGTCATCAGTGAAAATCTCCACTTCTGACCTTATGATGGAGGAAAGGTCATTGATGAAGCAGCTGAAGTGGTCCAAGCCACTACCCTGAGTGATGTCCTGTGTCTGCGATGATTGACCTGCAACAACCACAATCATCTTCCTTTGCGCTGGGTATAACTCCAACCAGCAGACAGGTTTCCCCCTGATTCCCATTGTTTTACTAACTTTTGTTAACGCTCCTTGATGCCATAATCGGTCAAATGCTGTCTTGATCTCAAGGACAGTCACTCTCACCTCACCTCTGGAGTTCAGCTCTTTTGGGGGTTTTTTTTGGACCAAGGCTGTAATGAGGACATGAGCTGCCTGACCCTGGTGGAACCCAAACTGAGCATCAGTGAGCAGGTTGTTGCTGAGCAAATGCTGCTCGATAGCACTGTCGACAACACCTTCACATCAATCAAATCAGTTAAGACGATACTGAGTTCAGACGTCATCTGTGGGGAGAAGGGACCAGTGAATGTGGAAGCTGTGGACCCTGCTGAAGAAGCAGCTGCTCAGAAAACAGACCCCACTCTATTCACTCCTTGAAACCTGACCCCGACCGGCTCTCTACTTGAAACCTGATCCCCTCTGCTCTCTCCTTGAAACCTGATCCCTCTGTTCTCTCCCAGAAACCTGACCCCTCCTGTTCTCTCCCTGAAACCTGACCCCTCCTGTTCTCACCCTGAAACATGACCCCTCCTGTTCTCTCTCTGAAACCTGACCCCACTCTGCTCTCTCTTTGAAACCTGACCCCTCTGTTCTCTCCCAGAAACCTGACCCCTCCTGTTCTCACCCTGAAACCTGACCCCACGCTGCTCTCTCTTTGAAACCTGACCCCTCTGTTCACTCCCAGAAACCTGACCCCTCCTGTTCTCACCTTGAAACCTGACCCCACTCTGCTCTCTCCTTGAAACCTGACCCCTCCTGTTCTCTCCCTGAAACCTGACCCCTCCTGTTCTCACCCTGAAACCTGACCCCTCCTGTTCACTCCCTGAAACCTAACCCCTCTCTGCTCTCTCTTTGAAACCTGACCCCTCTGTTCTCTCCCAGATACCTGACCCCTCCTGTTCTCTCCCTGAAACCTGACCCCACTCTGCTCTCTCTTTGAAACCTGACCCCTCTGTTCTCTCCCAGAAACCTGACCCCTCCTGTTCTCTCCCTGAAACCTGACCCCTCCTGTTCTCACCCTGAAACCTGACCCCTCCTGTTCACTCCCAGAAACCTAACCCCTCTCTGCTCTCTCTTTGAAACCTGACCCCTCTGTTCTCTCCCAGAAACCTGACCCCTCCTGTTCTCACCCTGAAACCTGACCCCTCCTGTTCACTCCCTGAAACCTAACCCCTCTCTGCTCTCTCTTTGAAACCTGACCCCTCTGTTCTCTCCCAGAAACCTGACCCCTCCTGTTCGCACCCTGAAACCTGACCCCGCTTTGCTCTCTCCTTGAAACCTGACCCCTCTGTTCTCTCCCAGAAACCTGACTCCTCCTGTTCTCACCCTGAAACCTGACCCCTCCTGTTTACTCCCTGAAACCTAACCCCTCTCTGCTCTCTCTTTGAAACCTGACCCCTCTGTTCTCTCCCAGTAACCTGACCCCTCCTGTTCACTTCGTGAAACCTGACCCCTCTCTGTTCTCTCTCCGAATGCTGTCAGACCTGGTTGGTGTTCCCAATATTGGTCGAGTTCAATTCTCAACCTCTATTGCATTAAATCTGGGTTTGTCTATTTATTTTACGCTGTTGGAATAAAAATTTCCGAATGGTGGTGAAGTCAGTGGTTAGATTTTACCCAACAATGGGCAATGATATATTTGGAATAAAGAAAGGCGAGCAGTGGCTGCAAAGCGGTGGCTCAGAACAGTTTTAAAACAAAACACCCAGGGAATCATGAACGACCCTGGACAAATGATAGAGGATCTGACGTGCGACTCCTTACACCCACTTGCATTAGTCTGTCGTGTATAATGTGGCCAACACACTCTTGAAATCGGCCATAAAAACTGTCACAATGTTTCAGCTGGCTGAATCCGGGGGGTCATTGCCGAGCTCACCCAGACAGCTCCTCCTGATGAAGGAATCATTGCGTGGTTCGGGAGAGGGACTGGGTCACAATGGCCATGATGGAATTGGGGAGTTCACCGCCAAACTCGCTGAGGCTTCCCCTCCAGATGACGATGGCTGTGCACAATACCAGAGTGGGACGGCATCACAAGAGACCATTGAATAACAGGCCCTTATCTTACACACAGGAGCTACTTTTTTGAGGAGTGTCAAATTTCTGGCCTCTGTAATGCATCCTCGGTTAAAAGTAAAATCAGTACTGCACACGTCATTCAGAGAAATGTCCAGACTCTCACTCTATTCTCACTCGTGCACTGATCAGTACGAGTGTTCGACATGGAGTGTATAAGATTGAGTGCGTCCTTGATAGCAACTGGCCAATCATTGCACTTTATCCTACCTATTGATGAATCCCATGTGACTGTGCGGATCCACCCCTCCACCCGGCATCAGTGGAGGGCACAGCTATAGTCCCGGGTAGTGGTCATTAGACAAGTGAATGAGACTGTTCTATACAGATGAGTCCAGTCTATCATCTTTACTGTTGAACCGGGGCATCTATACAAATATAACGTGCGATAAATGACATCTTTACTTGGCCTGCTGTTTATAAAACCAACCAGCCTTTCCCAAGAGGAAATCACCAATATTCGACAAAAAGCAAGATACTGTGCACGCTGGAAATCTGAAATAGAAACAGAAAATGCTAGATACACTCAACAGGTCAGGCAGAATCTGTGGAGGGAGAAACAAAATTAACGTTTCAGGTCAATAACCTTTCATCAGTTCTGATGGAAACCTCAAATCTGTTTCTCTTTCCAGAGATTCCGCCTGACGAGTATATGCAGCATTTTCTGTTTTTATCATCAATGTTCGATGTCTGTTGTATAATTGCTCCAAAATTGAGTTTTGTATTGGTTATATCGGTAAACAGACAGAAATAGATCTGTGCAAAAGTGGATAAGTTGTTATGTTATGGAATGCATCACCTAGAAGAGTGGTAGAATCAGATTCTGTAGGAAATGTCAAACGGCAATCGGACATGTACTGGAAAAGAACAAACGTTCGTAGTTATGGGGGAAAATTCTGGGTTGTGGGACTGAATTGGAAAGTTTGGTTAAAGACCCGGCATGTGCACGAGGGGGCGAATCATCTCCTTCTCTCTTGAAGATTCTATTATTCGAAATAAAGTAAACTGCACTTACAATTTCTAATGCAGAGAGTTTTTGGAGATGCATTAGCAACAAGCCATTTCATTAAATTACGGTGCTATCTATATATGTATAACTATCTATCATATATATTCTATATGCAATCATGTTTAATAATATGCTGTCAACAGCTCACTTTCCTTCCAGAGAACACTTTTCAACTATATTGAAAATATTGGCCCATTGCTGATTCTTGTTCCCCTGGAAGCTTCATGTATTTGTCAGCCAGCTGCTGTGGGATTGGTTATTTACTTATTTGCTCAGGATAATGACTGAACACCGTTAGTTATTGATGTAAATAACTGGGAGCTGCACCGGGCAAATTTGGTCTTTTCAATACTCTTAATCACTGAGACTTTAAATAATGACATTTTAATTCTTGGTAATGGAGAAAACCCCCGTGATTACTGTTGTACTGCTCCCTGTTCTATTGTTACTTTATAAACAGACATCAGTTCTAACTATTGCAGATCAGAAATTTTACTTTAACAAACTCATGTTAATATGGGAACTCAGTGGAATCATACAAAACGATTCCATATGATTATTTGATAAGCTACAATTGAGTTGACGAGTCATCTAGGAACGTAGGTGCTATGCTTTACAAATCCAGCCTGACTACATCAAGTAATCATTTGCTCAAACATTTATACCAATTCTACCTTCTGATCTCTACATTCCATGCATGCAAACACTAAATAACTACAGATTAAAAGACACGTAAATCATTCTTCAGTTAACATGGAGCCAAGAAGATCCTCTCATGTTCATCTCAATCTCTCCCAATGATTCTGTTACCACGGTTATATGGCCCACTTAAGCTCTTCCATCACTTGATTACTATAAAGAGTGACCAAACCAGCATCTCGCAGACCTCAAGGCATGAGCTAGTGACCTATCCATTGCTTCAGCTTCTCATCCATAATAAAGCATCCCTGTTCAGCAGAACTGAAAGCTGTTTTAACAAATCATGTTCTGATTCCACAAACAACGAGGTCATTGAGATACATAGGTTGTACGAACTCAGATTCCCACACTCCCCAGCTTCTTCTCTCTGTTCTTTTTTTTTTGGCCAGGAACTATCTGCTTAACATTTGCACAATTAATTTAGCCTGTACAACAGCATTGCTCAATTGTAGCCCTTGTTTCTAAACATGCCTTCCGCAATAAATTAATAGTACCAATGCAATGAGCTGAAACAACACCCGCATAAGAATTGGGTGTATCATCATGCTCATCACTCCAGAAGCTGTCGGATTACATCCGAATAATTACACCCACAAGCTCATATGTAACGTTCTCAATTTCAGCTGTGCGATGATTAAAGTCCACAACTTTGGTTCAAGAGCTAAAGCTGTGGAAAACATTTTACACCATTTACACATCTCATTCTTCCAAATAGCAACATGATAAGGATCAAAGCGAGGTTGCTGCAAACGTATGTCATCCCTTGTGGATGAAACAGCCCGAGATGGCAAAGAGTAAAACGATGGACTTTCTCTGGTACTCTGTCAATGTGTCACTCTGATTCTATTCATTGCTCTCGGCCGGAGTCTGCTGTCTGGTTTATTGGCAACAAGAGTGTGTATGAAGGTCAGAGCATTGAACAGAAGGATTCGAAAGAACGGAGTTAAAATACGGGCAGTCCATTAGAAAGTTACCATTATTGTGGAAGTAAACCAGATAACCTTCAGTCTGCAATATCATGGACACTGTCAGTTATGTAGATCGCTTCGTGCCCAAAACATTATGGTATATTGATGAAACAGCCCAAAGTACAGACAGGTCTTTCCTATAATTAGAGCTTTCGTTCTCTTTGTGAAAAATTTGCTTTCAGCTTCTGACAACAAATGGCTGCAAATCGATTCACCTTGGCAGGAAAAATAGAAAAGCAGAATAACTTTAAAAGGTGCAAAACTTGTAAAGATCGATGTTTAGATGAACTTGGGTGCCCTTGACCAAGCAAGGTAGAAAGTTAGCATGCAATTGCAGAAAGCAATTAGAAAAGCAAATTGTATTTTTGCCTTTATTGCAAGAGGATTGGAATACATGAATAAAGAAGTCTTTCAACAATTGTACAGGGCTCTGGTAAGGCCACACATGGAGCACAGTGCATAGTTTTGGTTTCCTTGTTTAAAAAAGGATATACTTACTTTAGAAGCAGTACAGCAAAGATTCACTAGATGGGTCCCTACGATAAGAGGCTGATTAAATTGTTTTTTTTATTTTAGAAGAATGATAGGTGATCTTAGTGAAATATACAAGATACTGAAGGGGCTTGACTGGGTAGAAACTGAGAGATTGCTCTCCCTGGCTGGGTAATCTAGGAAAAGGGAACACAATCTCAGGATAAGGCGCCAATAATTTAGGACTGGAATGAGGAAAGATTCCTTTGCTCAGTGAATTGTGAATGTTCTAAATTCTCTACCTCAGAAAATTGTGGATGCTCCATTGTTAACTATATTTGAGATAGACAGACTTTTGGTCTCTCGGGAATCAAGGGACATGGGGGGTGGGCGGGAAAGTGGAGTCAAAGCTGAAGATTAACCATAATAATATTGAATGGCAAAATTCAAAAACAGGCTCGATGAGCCGGATGGTTTGCTCCTTCTCCTATTCCCTGTTATGAAACACAACTGCGATGTCACTGTACTGGCTATGCTGGTTTATGGAGGCATGAGATGCGTACATCATAGGGTCAAGCTGCAAGAGCCAAACACCCATTGGAGAAAGCATCTTGCATCCACGAACGGGCTGAATAATGACTTCCAGTCCCAGTGGAAATCGCACGGCCTTCAAGAAAAGGGAAAGGCGAAAATAGTGAGATGGAAATTAGACATTTCAGGAAAGTCTGGCTCGTGGCATTTGTTGCCAATGCATTGAGATATAACCCAAAACTGGGATAAAAAATTTAGAAGGTGGAGTTCAACTTGGGGTCGTGTGAGCTCCTCCACATTGGGCCTGAGATTTTTTTTTCGAAAAGTGAGCAGCTAAGAAGAGGAACAGAGAGATTTGGAGCTCATGTCCAGAAATCGATAAAAAAAAACAAGTGCAGTCAATATATGGAAAGGCTAGTGGAATATTGGCTTTTCTCATAAGTCGACTGGACTACAAAGGATAGAGTTTGTTGCATTCATATAAAGCTCTAATTAGACCCAATTTAGTCTTTAGTTCTTGGCACCACATCAAAGGAGAGAGATATTGGCTTTAGATGGGATGCAGCAAAGATTCACCAAAGTGATAGCCAGTCTATAATGTTTACATTATGTGGACAGGTTGCAGAGGCTAAGATTTTATTCCCTTGTGTACAGAGGTTTATGGGTGAACTAAATGAGATGTTTAGGATGATTAAAGGATTTGATGGGACAGTTAGAGATAAACTATTTTCGCTGGTGGTGAGTTTAGAACAAAGCGGCATAACCTCCAAATTAGAGGTGGAGCATTCAGACGGGTTGTCAGTGAATACTTTCACAAAATGCAGCATAAATTTGGAAATATACCAACTTCATCAACGGTCCCCCACGCCGCCCACCACCGTCATTCTGCTGATAATGTTTGACAGGAAAATTCTCTGAAAGAGTTGTGTGGGTTTGCTAATATTACTGGTCAGGGAATGTCATAAGCACCAATTAAGTGTTATTCTACTGGTAATATTTATGAAGGGAAAGTCATGTGGAGGGGTTAGGCGTTTCTCTACTGATATAAGTGATTGGGGACAATATACGGAGGAGTTACATGTTGATTATTGATATTCATTGTTCGCGTAACATCAATTGCAGGAGCTGCGAGTTACTTTGTTAAATGCCAGCCGTACTTCTAGTGCCGTGTATGTTACGGTGTATCTTTATATATTGTACATGTAGCAGTCAGTGCCTGATCAGCTGTTAGCTTGATACAGCATCATGTTTTCACTAACATCTACCCCATGCATTCATATTTTTTCTGCCTCCATATATACATTTGAAGCGTTTTACAGGAACAGATGTAGCTGTGATTTATGAGGGGGTTGTGGGATGGAAGTTCATCAGTTTAAAAAATTGAAGAATTCGAGTGATCATTGTCCAAACCACAATGGCAGAAATTGTAATGATTGCACTGTAAATGTGTGCAGCGTTTACTTCATGCAACAGATCAACATTTCTCACCTGAGATATATTTCCACAACTACATGCAGAAGATTTCCAGCTAAATGATGTACAAGTATGCTTTCAATTACGGTAGAAATAACGATTAGAGAAAGATATTTCACTATAGGCACATTGTTGATAGCATATTTTTTAATCATGGGACATGAGTCTCTTTAGTTGCCCATTCCTAATTCCCCTTGAGAAGGAAGTGGTGAGCCGCCTTCTTGAACCACTGCGATCCTTGTGGGATAGGTAAAACCACAGCACGGTTAGGAAGGGGGTTCCATGATTTTGACCAAGCAACAGTGAAGGAAAGACGGTATGGTTCCAAGTAAGAATGATGTGTGACTATGAGGGGAGCTTTCAGGTGGCGATGTTCCCTTGCGTCTGCTGCCCTTGTCCTTACAGGTGGAAGAGGTTGTGGGTTTGGAAGGTGCTGTCGATGCAGGCCAGGCGAGTTGCGGCAGTGCATCTTGTATATGGTGCACACAGCTGCCACTGTGCATCGCTGGTGAAAGGAGTGAATGTTTGTGGATGGGAGCCCGATCACTGGGCTGCTTTGTCCTGGATGGTGTCGAGATTGTTGAGTGTTGTTGGAGCTGCACCCACCCAGGCAAGAGGAGAGTATTCCATCAAATTCCTGACTTGTGCTTTGTAGATGGTGGACAGGCTTTGGGGAGTCAGGAGGTGAGCGAATCGCCACAGAATTGAGTTCTGATGAAAGGTCAGTGACCTGAAAAGTTAATATTGCTTCTCTCTCCACAGATGCCGCCAGACATGCTCAGAATCTATCTACCTGCGTCTTAAAAAATATTCAATGACCCTGCCTCTACCTCCTGCCGAGGCAGAGATTTCGAAAGTTGCACAACCCTCTGAGAGAAAAACAAATTCTCCTCATCTCTGTCCTAAAATGGTGACCTCTAATTTTAAAACCGTGTCCCCTGGCTCTGGATTCCCCAACAAGAGGAAACATCCTTTCCACATCCATCTTGTCAAGACCATTCAGGATCTTATATACTTCAATCAAGTCTCCCCTCACTCGTCTAAACTCCAGTGAAAACACGCCCAGTCTGTCTAACCTTTCCTCAGAAGACAACATGCTTATTTCAGGTAGCAATCGAGTAAACATCCTCTGAACCGCTTCCAACGCATTTACATCCTCCCTTAAATAAGAAGACCAAAACTGCACACAATATTTGAAATGTGGTCTCACCAATGCTCTGCAAAAATGAAGCATAACATCCTTACTTTTATTTTCAATTGCTCTCGTAATAAAGGATAGCATTCCATGAGCCCTCTTCATTACTTGCTGTATGGTCATATGAACTTTTTGTGAGTCATGCACTATAACACCTAGATCCCTCTGCACCCCAGCATTCAGCAGTCATTCTCATTTAAGTAATACTCTGTTTTGTTTTTATTCTTCTTGCCAAAGTAAACAATTTCACACTTCCCCACGTTTACTCCATCTGCCAGATTTTTGCCCACTCACTCAACCTATCTATCTCAGTCTGTAACCTCCGTATGCTCTCTTCACAATGTAGTTTCCGACCTATCTTTTTGCCATCTGCAAATTTAGCTACCATGCCATCGCTCCCCTCATCTATATCAATGATATCAACTGCAAAAAGTTGAGACCCCAGCACAGATCCCTGTGGGACTCCACTCATCACATCCTGTCAATCAGAAAAGGACACATTTATGCATACTCTCTGTTTACTGCCAGCCAGCCAATCTTCTATCCATGCTAACAGCACAAAAGAAGATGGTTGTGGTTGTTGGAAGTCAATCTTCTCAGCCCCAGGGCATCACTTCAGCAGTTCCTCAGGACCTTCCCTAGAATCTAAGGTTAGATTCTAAGGTTGTTTGCTGATGATTGCACAGTGTTCCATATTTTTCACAACTCCTCAGATTCTGCAGCGGTGCGTACACTCAATATTCAGGCTTGGGGTGATAAGTGGCAAGTGAGATTCGTGCAACACAATGACATTTAATGGCATTTCCATCTCTGAATCTTGCACCATCAATGACCTTAGCATTGATCAGAAAGTTTTCTGGCCAGACATCCAAATGTCTGGTGTGTGATAGAATACTCTGCACTTTCCTGGATAAGTGAAGCTCCAATACTCAAGAATTTCGGCACAGTAAAGGACAAATCAGTCCACTTGATTGACACCCCACCCATTGCATTGACACATTAGCAGCAGTGCGTATCATCTGGAGGATGCACTGCAACAACTCTTCAAGCCTCATCCATCAGCAAATGCGTGACCTATAACACCTAGAATTACTGGGGCAGCAGCCACATGGGAATATCACCACCTGCAAAATCCTCTCCAAGTTACACACCATCCTGACTTGGAACTATATCGTTGTTCCTTCACTGTCACTGGGTCAGATTAATGGAACTCTTTTTCGAACAGCAGTGTGGGTCCCCCAACACTTCAAGGGCTGTGGTGGTTCAGGAAGCTGGCTCACCACCACCTTCCCAATGGAAATTCAATAAAGGCAAAAGCAATGTTTACCTTGCCAGTGACGATCACATCCCATAAAGGAATAACAAAGAATCTATAATATCAACACGGTAAATATAGGAACATATCTTCCTATAATCACCTTTGGCATGTTCCGGCAGTTCCTGCAGCTATACCGGTGCTCTGCACTCCAGAAGTAAATATAGGAAAATATCTTCCTCTAATCATATTTCTAGCGCAATTGTAAGTATGTTTACACATCATTTCGCAGGAAATCTCGGAAAGATTGTACTGTAATGTTTCTGCACATAGTAATGGAAATGTATCTTGGAGAAGTAATGTTTATTTGTTTCATTAATGGTTGATGAAGTAAACGACACACACATGTACATTACAATCTTTACAATCTCTGCCACTGTAATTTGAAGAATTTTTCATTTGTTTTCAAAATTGTACAGCTGATGAATGTAAATTGCATTCACATCTGTTCCTGTAAAACAATTCGAATGTATATCTTGAGGCAGAAAATCAAAATAAATAGATGGTGTAGATGTTAGCGAAGGTATGACGCTATATTGAGCTCTTGAATGATCAGGCACTGACTGCCACACGTTCAATATATAATTGTACACTGTAACATGTATGACCTTTAAAGTAGTGTTTGGCTGCTCCTCCATATGATGTTCCAGTAACAACAAACATCAATAGAACAAGTCATTCCTCCACGAGACATTCTCTAACGACGAGAATCGAGAAAACAGGGTGTAACTCTTTGAAATGGTGACTCCAGACCATTGATATGAATAGAACAACACAATACTCCAAATAATATTCCTTTATGACTAATATCAGTAGCGCAATGTCAACTCCTCCATATGATGTTCCCTTGCCAACCATTATGAGTAGAGCAAGACATAACTCCTCTATATGATATTCACTGACCGCTAGTATCAGTACAATATTCAAATCTTCCGAAGAATTTTCCCTGACAAACATTATCAACAGAACAACGTCTGACTCTGGCAAATAATGTCCACTGACATGGCTTTAACAGAGGCCTTAACTCTCAAAATATAGGGGTGAAGTTATCCAACCGAGGACTGACCTGTGAAATTGTTATAGCTACTGTCATTTCTAGCATTGGGCAGAAATATGCAAACAATTGGAAGCCACTTAACCACTCTAGCCTGTTCTAGAATACAATTCCTCTGTAGCACATTGTCATGTTATCTACATTTACCACCTTGGTTCCATATCACTTAACAATATTACCTAACAAAAATCTATCATAGCTTTAAGATTTTCAGTTGAACTAGCCTCAGGCATCTTTTGGGGGGAGGCGAGGTGTATATTTACAGTACTTTTTGTGAAAAGGTACTTCCTGACAACACTTCTCAAAGCTCTAGCTCTACTTTTAAAGTTATGCCCCTTTGTTCTGAACTCACCGCCTGAGAAAATAGTTCATCTCCACATTTCCCATCAAATCTTTTCATCATCTTATACACCTCATTTGGTTCATCACTTAGGCCTCTATAGGCAAGGAAATATAAATCTAGCCTGTGAAACCTGCCCTTGCAATATAACCGTTCTATCCCCCGGTATCATTTCTGTGAATTTTACTGCACTCTCTCCAAGGCCAACATGTCTTTCGTTTGGTGCAGTGCCTGTTCTGATGAAATGTCATTGCCCTGAAACATTAATGCTGTCTCTCTCTCTCTCCACCGCTGCTGCCTGACCTGCTGAGTATTTCCAGCATTTATTGTTTTCATTTCAGATTTCCTGCATCCACAGTATTTTGTTTTTGTCAAACGTTGATTTCCTCTTGGAAATGGCTGGTTGAGTTTATAAAAAGCGGGATATTTATTCGTGAGCAACAATGTCATTTATCCCACGTTCTATTTGTATAGATGTCCTGTTTCTGTGGTAACGATAATAAACAGAAATCATCCACATAGATGATACAAGTAACATCCCAGTATTAGCTCAAAGTCAGAAAATGGAAGGGAGGGAGGAACTCAAGGAAAGTACAATCACCGGGGAAGTGGTAGCCGTCAAATTATTGGAGCTGCGGGCTGACAAGTCCCCGGGTCCTGATGGGCTTCATCCTAGGGTGTTAAAAGAAGTGGCGAGTGAGATAGTTGATGCGTTAATTTAAATTTTCCGGAATTCCCTAGATTTGGGGAAGGTTCTTCAGATTGGAAAATAACGAATGTAACGCCTTTATTCAAAAAAGGGAGGGAGACAAATAGCAGGAAACTACAGGCCAGTTAGCTTAACATCTGTCTTAGGGAAAATGTTGGAAGCTATTATTAAAGATGTTATAGCAGGGCATTTAGAAAAAGTCAAGGTAATCAGGCAGAGTCAACATGGTTTTGTGAAAGGGAAATCATGTTTAGCCAATTTATTGGAGTTCTTTGAGGGAGTTACATGTGCTGTAGATAAAGGGGAACCGGTGGATGTACTGTACTTAGATTTCCAGAAGGCGTTTGATAAGGTGCCACATCAAAGGTTATTACGGATAATAAAAGCTCATGGTGTAGGGGGTAACATATTGGCATGGATACAAGATTGGTTAGCTAAGAAGAAACAGATGGGTCATTTTCTGGTTGGCAAGATGTAATGAGTGGTGTGACACAGGGATCTGTGCTGGGGCCTCAACATTTACAATTTATAGAAATGACTTAGATGAAGGGACCGAAGGTATGGTTGCTAAATTTGCTGATGACACAATGATAGGTAGGAATGTAACTTGTGAAGAGGACCTAAGGAGGCTACAAAGGGATATAGATAGGTTAAGTGAGTGGACAAAAATCTGGCAAATGGAGTATAATGTGGGAAAGTGGGAAATTGTCCACTTTGGCAGGAAGAATAAAGAAGCATATTATCTAAATAGTGAGAGATTGCAGAGCTCTGAGATGCAGAGGGATCTGGGTGTCCTAGTGCATGAATTGCAAAAGGTTAGTATGCAGGTAAAGCATGTAATTAGGAAAGCTAATAGAATGTTATTGTTTATCACGAGGGGAATTGAATACAAAAGTAGGGAGGTTATGCTTCAGCTATACAGGGCATTGGTGAGACCATATCTGGAGTAATGTGTACAGTACAGGTCTCCTTATTTAAGGAAGGATGTAAATGTGTTGGAGGCAGGACAGAGAAGGTTTAATAGACTAATACT
This sequence comes from Heterodontus francisci, assembly GCF_036365525.1. NCBI lineage: Eukaryota > Metazoa > Chordata > Chondrichthyes > Heterodontiformes > Heterodontidae > Heterodontus > Heterodontus francisci. The sequence goes on from NC_090404.1 coordinate 25,017,120, forward strand.
AATAGGCAGGCTGTCTTACGAGGAAAAATGGGACAGGCTAGGCTTGTATCCACTGGAATTTCGAAGAGTAAGAGGTGACTTGATTGAAACATATAAGATCCCGAGGTGTCTTGACAGGATGGATGTGGAAAGGATGTTTCCCCTTGTGGGAGAATCTCGAACTAGGGATCACTGTTTAAGAATAAGGGGTCGCCCATTTAAGACAGAGATGAGGAGGAATGTTTTCTCTCAAAGGGTCACGAGTCTTTGGAATTCTCTTCCTCAAAAGGCGGTGGAAGCAGTCTTTGAATATTTTTAAGGCAGAGGTAGATAGATTTTTGATAAGCAAGGGGGTGGAAGGTTATTGGGGGTAGGTGGAAATGTGGAGTAACCAGTTCAGCCATGAACTTATTGAACTGTGGAGCAGGCTCGAGGGGTCGAGAGGCCGACGCCTGCTCTTCATTTGTATGCTCGTATGTTCGTATTAAAATAGCAGACGGAGGAGTTCACGGGAGCCTGTTAACTGCTGGTACAATTATACAACAGACAATTGATCTTCAGATAAAGAAGGAACTGCAGCATGTTTAATTGATGTGTGAGTGTTAGACATCAGGGTAACTAAAAATGCACTACCTGGAACATCCATGGGGGTGCAGTCTCCAACACTTACCCTGCTGAAGGTTGTAGGCTCAGGGAGTGGGGCCTCCAGGAGTGGATTGTCAGAAAGCTGGGCTTCGGTATCCTGACAGATACATGGTGAGGAACCAGAGGAATCCTTACTAAGGAACTGTATGGGGTTTTACCTGCCAGTGTAGGTCTAGGGGTGAACCCCTTGAACTGTCTTACATCGAACCCAGTTTGGAACTAGATAGATTCATTTCTGGGAGAATAGGGACAAATATCATCCACAATTGAGGGAGACAGAAGCAGCCATTAGAGAAGCTGGGAGATCTTTGGAAAAGAAGATGATGCACCATTGTGGTGAGAATAGTGAAAGCTTTTCCAGCTACATCAGGGGTCAGAGAAATTGTAACATAGAGTTACATAGAATGACAGTGAGTACATAGAGTCACATCAAATCGACAGCAGCTTTTGGTTGAAGGACCCCTTTTCAAATGAATTAGTAATCATAGACACCACCGCCTCCTTCACCTAAACTATACAATAAACTCCTTGTACATTTACATTTCTGAATGTAAAGTTCATCAGTGTCCTGTTAAAGGGACTTGCAGGAAAGTTTACCAGGTCTGTTCGATATAGTGAACATTGATGTGATTTGTGATGTGAAAAGTTTTATCCTCCCTTCAGCTGAAAGGTAACCCGACAGGAAATATCCACTGAGTCTCATTGTAAAATTAATGAAATAATGAAAATGATACATTTGAGTTTAATTGGGCTTTATATCACCTCCCAGTGGGTCTGTCCTGTCTTGTCACTGCTGGGTCTGGACCTGTCCAGTTCTGTTGGAACTACGGGGTTAACAACTGCCATGTTTAATCTGTTGGATGAATCTATGCAAGTTATGGCTTGATACAATTCACATGAGGCACTATGTTTTAAAGTTGGATGATTCTAAGTGATGTTCTGGTTATGCTCGGGAACAGTTCTATTTTGTATACGCATGAATACGTGGAAGTTGATGTCATAAATGGTCAATCTAACTATTATAAACTAATCAAGAAAAGAGAATGTATAGAAGGTGAGGTCATACCTGGCCAATCAAAAGGGTTCAGGTGGAATGTAACCTAATATGAAATGAAGAAACCCTCAGGGGGTGGGGGTGGGGGTGGACTAAATTACAGGTGCTGAGAAACATCAGGGCACGTACCAATTTGAAGAATAGGCAACCCTACAGTCAACAGAACCGCTCCAAAGAGAAGATGCACCACAACAGCTCAGGAAGCAAGAACAGAGGACACTCTGCGCTCTGCTGTATAATACGGCCATTGGTTAAGTATTATTTGTATATTCTTGCTTTGCTTAATAAACTCTCTATCTTGATTTAAGAAACCAGAGTCTGTACTTTGCGGGTCAAAGACTAGTCACTGTCCTCCCTAAACACACAAACATCTTACAGTTCCATCAGACCCGATAACATGGGCTCCAGGAACAAGTCACTCCCACAGCCCACCTGGTGGGAAAACTCTACAGTGCTTCAGCACCATGATAAAGGAAGCCCCTCCCTGTTAATGATTAAAAATAAGGATGATTCTTTGGTAATTTGCATTCCTCCCCAACTTAAAGAGGAAATGTTAGCCCTCTTTCATTCTTGCCCAACAGCTGGACATTACTCAGCCGATACTACACTACAAATGCTAACCTGCCCCTGTCCAGGGTCCACACTTTACAGGGGAAATTTTTACTGCCCTGCTGGACATACTCCAAATAAGGCTTAAATTGCACATTGCACACCATCTACAATCAGCAGGGGCTGTGGAAAGGGGTAATCGTACTTTGAAAACCATGTGAAGCAAATTGTGTACAGAACAGCCCACTCAATGGGCTGACATGATGCCTTTATGTTTGATGGCAATACGTTCCAGCCCTCACAAGCCAATGGGGATAAGTCCATCTGAGGCTATGACTGGGAGACAAATGCGGACACCGGGACATGTGACTCTGGGAAATAGAACACCATTAAAACTACAGCCGTGTAGTCAGATGTGGTTGCAGACAATGATAGACCATGTGGTAAAAGTGAACAGACTGGTGGCAGAAAACCTGGGAAGGCCATAAAATCAAGTTAAATGATATTTTGACAAGAAAGCCATTTGAATATGGAGTTGGAGACCAAGTAAGGTTCTAAAATTCCTCCCCTTTTGATGAGAAATGGGTCGGCCCCCACACCATAACTGACAAATTAAACCCAGCTGTATACCTATTGAACGAACCACATGGTCCAAAAAGAGAACCAAAATTGAGGTGGTTCCTTATTATTCGGATGAAAATCATTAATGATTAAGATGTTACATTTGCTCTACCTGCAGGTGAAAATGTGGACATGCACGTTTGTATTAATACTTGGAAAGATGGTGAAAGCAATAAACACAATAGTATTCGGGACCACCATTATTCGCTCTACTCTGGACTAAGGAGGTGAATGTGCCCCACTTGCAATTTATGGATCAGAAACTCAGATCCTTGGTGGTCACAAAAGATCGATGAGCCACAATGACTCATACAAACATATGAGGGGGATCTCCCAGTTTGAATAAGAAATAATAAAAGAGATAGTGTAAGAGGAGCATACATAACAGGTTGTGGTACTCTCCTCAGTAAAGTTCCCATGTGGGAAATAAAAGAAGGATATGGAATGTGTATTAGCTGCAAGGTAAAAGACGGGAGGCTCAAGCGTGTGGAAATTTCTGGTAAAGAATAAAGGGACTTGGAATCAAGTAAAAGAATCAAACCAAGGCCGAGTGGTATCAGTGAGTGAAGGATACATCTAATTGTGTTGGCCTTGATGGCGGAAGAGACACAAAGGGCAATACTCTTCTATCGGGTCTAATGTAAGGTCCAATAATGGAAATTGGGACAACAAACCCCTTTGAGTAACTTTTAAGTGATGGGGAGGGTATAACTACCCAAACATTGATGGGGGTGGGGGGGGAATAGGTAGAGTCAGGATAAGATTCGGGGATACAATAACCAGATGCACAAAGACCGATGGGTACCTCTACAGTGTTATGCTCATACTGTATGAGGAGGATAGTTCAGATGTTTGGGATCAGGGAAAAGAGGGGAAATGTCCTCAATTAGAGGCAGAACCTGGAAATAGCCGTGTAATTATCCCGCCCACAAAGCAGTGTATCACCAGGTAATACCAGAAGCGGTCCCTGTCGTTTTAAACTTAACCGATTTAGTATTGCCCAAATGATGTCTCAATAAAACAATACAGTTAACTCAATGGATGATACAGCAGGTTTTTGACTGGGAAAAGGCTACCTTGTCCCAAGTGTAGAGGATGCACAGAATGCATTCCTCCATGAGAACAATACGTGAAATGAAATGAGTCAAACGAGAAGTAGGTGAAAGAGAGGCTTGATAAATGCTGGATTTACTGGTTTAATAAAGCCACCTCCATGGATTTGGCAGTTTCACAGATACAGTTACAAACGGTGCAGGAGAAATTGAAAAATATATTCAGTAAAGGGAATAGCATAGAACATGAAAAGCTGGGAGAGGATCAGATAATTGTCGTGCACCTACAAGACATTATACGCGAGATAGAAAATCATGTGAAAAAGATTAATGGCCTTACCCAAGAGGACAGAAAGGCATCTGACCAAGTGGCTCATAATGATGTCTGTGTGATGTACGGGAATTGGTTGGTAGAACAGTTCAGAGACAACCTGGACGTTATCAATGAAGGGCTTTTATTTTGGTGACCAATCTGTCATGTGGCACCTTATCAAAAGCCTTGGTTACACTTGAGTCCCACTCTCCTAATCTTTGGTTGCTCGGTGTAGAGGGGATGGTTGAGTTGGAGGATCATCTCCTGGGCCTGGTTAAAACAGGAATGTGTAGGTCCAGGATGTGCGGGGACCATGTTGGGGATGAGGGTGTCTCTGTGTCTGCTCTTTCATGGTCTTGTCCATGCTGGGTGGCCCTGGAGAGGGAGCAAGCTTGATATCTTCTGTGCCCGTTGGGTACCTCAGGGTACAGAGTGTCTCATAGACACTGCTAACAACATTCTGGTTGAGTTAGGAAGGTTCATTTAGATTTTGTTGGTATTTTATTGCTTATTTTTGCTTCTTTTTCTTTGAATGGACCACACGTTTAGGGGAACGAGAGAGGAAAGAATGTTTCATAGAAACTAGAATTGTCTGTTCTGAATTTCTATCCTGAACTGACAGTGATGCCTTTTGTAAATTCCTTTTACAGGGTATTAGAAGGGGGGGATTTACAGATGGGAAACACAAACCAAACATCACATCAAGATCTGACTCGATTCATCAGGACCTGAATATCATCGGCCTTTGAATGTGGAAGGAGAAATGTTTGTCTGTTCTGTCTGTGGGAAAAGATTTCAAACATCAGTGTGACTGGAAAAGCACCGAGACACACACACGCGGAGAAACCATGGAAATGTGGAGACTGTGGGAAGGGATTCAATTACCCTTACCAGCTGGAAATTTATGCACGCAATCACACTGGGGAGAGGCTGTTCATCTGCTCTGAGTGCAGGAAGGGATTCACTCAGTTATCCCACCTCGCTGAACACCAACTTGTTCACACTGACAAGAGACCTTATAGATGTTTTGACTGTGAGAAGAGCTTTAAAAGCAGAAATGATCTGATGAGACTCAAACACACTCACACTGGAGAGAGACCATTCACCAGCACCGAGTGTGGGAAGGGATTCACTCAGTCATCCACCCTGTGCTGAGAAACCAACACACTTTATTTTAGTTTCTAATCCCTGTACCTGGGCTGGAGTTTACTATTCTGGATATATGTCAGATAAATCAGCTTTGCATCAAACACAGTGTTCGTGTCTTTGATTTCTCTCAGATAAGAGGAGACTGATGCTCTGTTACTGACTGTACCATTTTTGGGCCTTTTCTCCTTTATTAATGGAAGACTTGTATTTGTATAGCGTCTCATAAAACATTGATAAAAATTGATTAAAACCATAATTAACTAATTAATAAGTAGAGTAACTAAACCAGAGGGAGGAGATTACTGTATTTAGTTGGCATTTAATATTTATAGTAGGAATCTAGCACCAGGGACCATATAGTTAATTGTAACATAATTTAGTAAAGATTTAATAAATATTGATTTATTTTAAATTAATGTATTAATTAGTGCTAGAAATGTCAGTTAGAGGGGTGAAGTGCTTCACCTGTGAGATGTGGGAGGTCCGTGACGCTTCCAGCGTTCCGGACGACTACATCTGCAGGAAGTGTACCCAGTTGCAGCTCCTCACAGACCGCATGGATCGGTTGGAGCAGCAACTGGATGCACTTAGGAGCATGCAGGTGGCAGAAAGCGTCATAGACAGGAGTTTTAGAGAAGTGGTTACACCCAAGGTGCAGGCAGATAGATGGGTGACCGCGAGAAGGGGCAGGCAGTCAGGGCAGGAATCCCCTGTGGCTATCCCCCTCTCTAACAAGTATACCGTTTTGGATACAGTTGGGGGGATGGCCTATCAGGGGAAAACAACAGCAGCCAGTGCAGTGGCACCACGGCTGGCACTGTTGTGCAACAGGGAGGGACAAAGCGCAGAAGAGCAATAGTTATAGGGACTCTATAGTCAGGGGCACAGATAGGTGCTTCTGTGGACGTGAAAGAGACTCCAGGATGGTATGTTGCCTCCCTGGTGCCAGGGTCAAGGATGTCTCTGAACGGATAGGGGGCATTCTGAAGGGGGAGGGTGAACAGCCAGAGGTTGTGGTACACATCGGTACCAATGACATAGGCAGGAAGAGTGATGAGGTCCTGCAGGGGGAGTTTAGGGAGTTAGGTAGAAAGTTAAAAGACAGGACCTCTAGGGTTGGAATCTCGGGATTACTCCCTGTGCCACATGCCAGTGAGGCTAGAAATAGGAAGATGGTGCAGCTAAACACGTGGCTGAACAGCTGGTGTAGAAGGGAGGGTTTCAGATATCTGGATCATTGGGAACTCTTCAGGGACAGGTGGGACCTGTACAAGAAGGACGGGTTGCATCTAAACTGGAGGGGCACAAATATCCTGGCTGCGAGGTTTGCTACCGTCACTCGGGAGGGTTTAAACTAGTGTGGCAGGGGGGTGGGAACCAGAGCAGTAGGACAGCAAGTGAAATAAATGAAAGGGAACTAGTAAATGAGGTCAGTAAGACTAAGAGGAAGAGCAGGCAGGGAGATGTTGCGGAGAACAGCGGGACTGGTGGTCTGAAGTTCATTTGTTTCAATGCGAGAAGTATAACAGGTAAGGCAGATGAACTTAGAGTTTGGATTAGTACTTGGAACTATGATGTTGTTGCTATTACAGAGACTTGGTTGAGGGAAGGACAGGATTGGCAGCTAAATGTTCCAGGATTTAGAAGCTTCAGGCGGGATAGAGGAGGATGTAAAAGGGGTGGGGGAGTTGCATTACTGGTTAAGGAGAAGATCACAGATACACTGTGGGAGGATACCTCGGAGGGGTCGTGCAGCGAGTCAATATGGGTGGAGCTCAGGAATAGGAAGGGTGCAGTCATGATGTAGGGAGTTTACTACAGGCCTCCCAACAGCCAGCGGGAGGTAGAGGAGCAGATATGTAGACAGATTTTGGAAAGCTGTAAATATAACAGGGTTGTAGTGGTGGGTGATTTTAACTTCCCCTATATTGACTGGGACTCACTTAGTGCTAGGGGCTTGGATGGGGCAGAATTTGTAAGGAGCATCCAGGAGGGCTTCTTGAAACAATATGTGGATAGTCCAACTAGGGATGGGGTCGTACTGGACCTGGTATTGGGGAATGAGCCCGGCCAGGTGGTCGAAGTTTCAGTGGGGGAGCATTTTGGGAACAGTGACCATAATTCCGTAAGTTTTAAGGTACTTGTGGATAAGGATAAGAGTAGTCCTCGGGTGAAGGTGCTAAATTGGGGGAAGGCTAATTATAACAATATTAGGCAGGAACTGAAGAATTTAGATTGGGGGCGGCTGTTTGAGGGTAAATCAACAGCTGACATGTGGGAGTCTTACAAATGTCAGTTGATTAGAATCCAGGACCAGCATGTTCCTGTGAGGAGGAAGAAGGATAAGTTTGGCAAGTTTCGGGAACCTTGGATAACGCGGGATATTGTGAGCCTAGTCAAAAAGAAAAAGGAAGCATTTGTAAGGGCTGGAAGGCTGGGAACAGACGAATCCCTTGAGGAATATAAAGACAGTAGGAAGGAACTTAAGCAAGGAGTCAGGAGGGCTAAAAGGGGTCATGAAAAGTCATTGGCAAACAGGATTAAGGAGAATCCCAAGGCTTTTTATACGTATATAAAGAGCAAGAGGGTAACTAGGGAAAGGGTTGGCCCACTCAAGGACAGAGGAGGGAATCTATGTGTGGAGCCAGAGGAAATGGGCGAGGTACTAAATATGTACTTTGCCTCAGTATTCACCAAAGAGAAGGACTTGGTGGATGATGAGTCTAGGGAAGGGAGTGTAGATAGTCTCGGTCATGTCATTATCAAAAAGGAGGAGGTGTTGGGCGTCTTACAAAGCATTAAAGAACAAAGAAAATTACAGCACAGTAACAGGCCCTTCGGCCCTCCAAGCCTGCGCCGATCCAGATCCTCTATGTAAACCTGTCACCTATTTTCTAAGGGTCTGTATCTCTTTGCTTCCTGCCCATTCATGTACCTGTGTAGATACATCTTAAAAGACGCTATCGTGCCCGTGTCTACCACCTCCACTGGCAGCGCGTTCCAGGCACCCACCACCCTCTGCGTAAAGAACTTTCCACGCATATCCCCCCTAAACTTTTCCCCTCTCACTTTGAACTCGTGACCCCTAGTAATTGAATCCCCCACTCTGGGAAAAAGCTTCTTGCTATCCACCCTGTCTATACCTCTCATGATTTTGTACACCTCAATCAGGTCCCCCCTCAACCTTCGCCTTTCTAATGAAAATAATCCTAATCTACTCAACCTCTCTTCATAGCTAACACCCTCCATACCAGGCAACATCCTGGTGAACCTCCTCTGCACCCTCTCCGAAGCATCTACATCCTTTTGGAAATGTGGCGACCAGAACTGCACGCAGTATTCCAAATGTGGCCGAACCAAAGTCTTATTAAGGTAGGTAAGTCCCCAGGGCCTGATGGGATCTACCCCAGAATACTGAGGAAGACAAGGGAGGAAATTGCTGGGGCCTTGACAGAAATCTTTGTATCCTCATTGGCTACAGGTGAGGTCCCAGAGGACTGGAGAATAGCCAATGTTGTTCCTTTGTTTAAGAAGGGTAGTAAGGATAATCCAGGAAATTATAGGCCGGTGAGTTTTACGTCAGTGGTAGGAAAATTATTAGAGAGGATTCTTCGGGACAGGATTTACTCCCATTTGGAAACAAATGAACTTATTAGCGAGAGGCAGCATGGTTTTGTGAAGGGGAGGTCGTGTCTCACTAAACTTGAGTTTTTTGAGGAAGTGACGAAGATGATTGATGGAGGAAGGACAGTGGATGTTATCTATATGTTGTCAGTAAAGCCTTTGACAAGGTCCCTCATGGCAGACTGGTACAAAAGGTGAAGTCACACGGGATCAAAGGTGAGCTGGCAAGATGGATACAGAACTGGCTCGGTCATAAAAGACAGAGAGTAGCAGTGGAAGGGTGCTTTTCTGAATGGAGGGATGTGACTAGTGGTGTTCCGCAGGGATCAGTGCTGGGACCTTTGCTGTTTGCAGTATATATAAATGATTTGGAGGAAAATGTAGCTGGTCTGATTAGTAAGTTTTGAGATGACACAAAGGTTGGTGGAATTGCGGATAGTGATGAGGATTGTCAGAGGATACAGCAGGATATAGATCAGTTGGAGACTTGGGCGGAGAAATGGCAGATGGAGTTTAATCCGGACAAATGTGAGGTAATGCATTTTGAAAGATATAAGCAGGTGGGAAGTATACAGTAAATGGCAGAACCCTTAGGAGTATTGACAGGCAGCGAGATCTGGGCGTACAGGTCCACAGGTCATTGAAAGTGGCAACGCAGGTGGATAAGGTAGTCAAGAAGGCATATGGCATGCTTGCCTTCATCGGTCGGGGCATTGAGTATATAAAAATTGGCAAGTCATGCTGCAGCTGTACAGAACCTTAGTTAGGCCACACTTAGAATATTGCGTGCAATTCTGGTCACCACACTACTTGAAGGACGTGGAGGCTTTGGAGAGGGTACAGAAGAGGTTTACCAGGATGTTGCCTGGTCTGGAGGGCATTAGCTATGAGGAGAGGTTGGATAAACTCGGATTGTTTTCACTGGAACGACGGAGGTGGAAGGGCAACATGATCGGGGTTTACAAAGTTATGAGTGGCATGGACACAGTGGATAGTCAGAAGCTTTTTCCCAGGGTGGAAGAGTCAGTTACTAGGGGACATAGGTTTAAGGTACGAGGGGCAAAGTTTAGAGGGGATGTGCGAGGCAAGTTGTTTACAGAGGGTGGTGAGTGCCTGGAACTTGCTGCCGGGGGAGGTGGTGGAAGCGGGTATGATAGCCACGTTTAAGAGGCATCTTGACAAATACATGAATCGGATGGGAATAGAGGGACACAGACCCCGGAAGTGCAGAAGATTTTAGTTTCGGCAGGCATAAAGATCGGCGCAGGCTTGGAGGGCCGAATGGCCTGTTCCTGTGCTGTACTGTTCTTTGTTTTGTTTTTCATGACATCAGGATGTTCCATAGTGTTTTACAACTAATGAAGTTCTTTTGATGTTTACTCAGTGCTGTTGGCAGCTGTGACTCAGTGGGTAACACTCTCACCTCTGAGTCAGAAGGTTGTGGGTTCAGGTTTTCTCCAGGACCTGAGCACAAGAGTCAAGGCTGACACTCCAGTGCGGTACTGAGGGAGCGCTGCATGGTCGGAGGTGCTGTCTTTCAGATGAAGCATTAAAGCAACACCTTGCCTTCCCCCTCAGGTAGCGGTATAAGATCCTGTGGCACTATTTCAAAGAAGAGTAGGGGAGTTATGCCCAGTGTCCCGGCCAATATTTATCCCCTCATCAACATCAGTAAAACAGATAATCTGGTTGTTATGTCATTGCTGCTTGTGGGATCTTGCTGTGTGCTAATTGTTTGCTGTGTTTCCGACATTCCAACAATGACAACACTTCAAAAGTATTTCATTGGCTGTAAAATGCTTTGGAACATCCTGAGGTCATGAAAGGCGCTATATAAATGCAGGTCCTTCTTTTAATGTCGGAAATAGAGCAGGAAAATTGTGCACAGAAAAGTCCCACAAATAGTAGGGTGGCTATGACAACATAATCTTTTCTGAGTGTCACACACACAAAAAGTGCGATGTTACAAATTATGGACTAAATCTGAAGAGTTACAAAAACTGACTTTGCCTATAATTGTGACACTATAAGAAATAACAGAATGAACAATAGGCAGGGTGGCTTCGGGAAAATGAGAGAATTACTGAAGAAAAGTAACTGCTAGGAACCAGGGAATGTGTCCTTGTAAATCACAGATTAGGGAGGTTCCAATTGTCTTTTCCTCACTTCCTGACAAAACCCAGCAGAGAAGACAAAGAAGAGTCAGGTTCCAGAGCTGCATCACTACAGGGTATAAAACTGAGGGGATACTGATGTAAGGGGGCAGTCGGGACTGGAGACACCGGAGATCAAGCTCAGGGTGCCCGAGGTTCCATCCAGCGGGCTGACCTCGTGTAAGTGACTGTGGACAGGTGGGACTTGCATGTTTACTCTGATTGATGGATCAATATAAGATACAGTAGAGGACAGAGAATCTACTCAGCTTATATTTCTCAGTAATTATTAAAGATGTTGACACTAGACTTCTGGACCTATTACATGACTCACAAGGCCAGCATTTATTTTCCATCCCTAACTGCCTTTGAGATGGTAGTGGTGAGCCGCCTTGTCAATCCATTGCGGTACACCCACAGTTGTTCAGAAGGGATTTCCATATTGACCCAGTGACAGTGACGGAACAGCGATATGGTTCCAAGTCAGGAAGGTGTGTGGCTTGGGGGTGTTTCCATGCGCCTGCTGCCCTTGGTGGCAGAGGGTGTGTGTTTGGAAGGTGCTGTTGAAGGAGCCTTGGCAAGTTGCTACAGTGAATCTTGTCGATGGCTCACACTGCCGCTACTGTACGCTGGTGGTGGAGGGAGTGAATGTTTAAGGTCGTGGATGGGGTGCCGATCAAGCCGCTGCTTTCTCCTGTATGGGGTCAGACTTCCTGAATGTTGTTGGAGCTGCACTCATCCAGGCAAGTGGTGAATAAACGCTCATTTGCCAGCGAGTTCATAAGTGACAGTCGGGGTTGGATTCTGTTGGTTTGTTGCTCTTAATCACATCCAGGACTGAACCATGTTCAGGGCATTTAAGTGGTCATTGGATAGACATATGGATGAAAATGGAATAGTGTAGGTCAGATGGTTTCACAGGTCGGCGCAACATCGAGGGCTGAAGGGCCTGTACTGCGCTGTAATGTTCTATGTTCGTTCTGATAATCAGAATTTAATTGTCCTGCTGAGAATAACTCTATACCTGGGCTGGAGTTTAATATTCTGATATTTGTCAAATGAATTAATGCTGTTTCAAACACGCACTTTATCACGTCTTTAATTTCCTCAGGTGAAGAGACTAATTGACATCCTGTTACCAACTGTTGCATTTTCTCCTTTCCAACTCTAGATTATTTCAATTCTCAGACCTTCAGTTACTTTCATGTACAGGTCCCAGCTCCCCATCCCATCCAGAGAATCTCTCCTAGCCTTGGATCCGGGGAAGTTATCAGTAACACGCCCAGGATCACTAAACACTGTTCATCACTTTCAGTTACTGGACATAGTGTGTTTCGACAGCATCCCTCTCACCTTCCATGTGTGAATAGGGGATCACCCCTGAAAATCTGGTTTCAAATATTAATCCACTCTGAACAGGAGCCTTTAGGTAGATGAGACTCTCTGAAGGAGCCAACATTATAAACCCACAGCTCAACTTAAAGGCAATTAGTTCAAATCATTTCATTCTCTTATTTAAAATTAAATTGGGATTTATATTGTGGAAATTTTTACATTTCTAGACAAATCAGCATTTCTGCTGCACCCGAGTCAGCCTTTTCCTAACACAGTAAGGAGACGGTGATATCACACAAATGGAAGGTCAGTGGGGCTTTAAGTCAGCAGCTGACTCACACCAGGATGAGTCTGATTTCCTTCCACTCTGGTTAATGTTGTTCTTATCCACTGTCAGCTTCACGGACCCTGATTGGAAATGACTGGGAACATTGGTCCAATTGTGTTCTGTATGAGGTCACAGTCCTGGGTTCATCTTGGGTGTTGTGTTGACCTTGGAGTGGCAGCTACTCTGTGTCTGAGGTGGAGAATCAATGTCAGCAGAATAGAAAATGAGACCGAGCAAGACAAAAAGAGGGTGAGAAAGAGATCGAGAGAGTGACAGAATAAGTAAGAGATAGAGTGTGTGAGACAGACAGAGAGAAAGAAAAAGAGGGTGAGCAATAGACACAGATGGACAGAGAGCGAGCGACTGACAGTGAGAGACAGACAGACACAGTGTGAATGTTAAAGCTTGAGATTGATTTATTTTTGTTGGGTAAGGTTCTTAAGGGATATGGAACCAAACTGGGTAAATGTAGCTGAGATACAGATTAATCAGGATGGGATTGAATGGCAGAACAGGCTCGAGGGACTGAATGGCCTCCTCCCACTCATGTGTTCCTCTATTTTTTAGGATTACCGAGAGTGATGCACTGAAGCTCCTCTCACAATCCCAGGGTCTTCTATTCCTGACATTTATGGAGCAAGTGTATTCAAGGTGGTCTAAACAGGACAACAACCTCCCCTTCATACACACATGATCCTGACTGTGAGGTGATGGTGTGTCTGGGAGAATGATGGGTGGACACAGTGTGTGTTGTCATTTTATTGATAATCTTAACCTCAAGAAACAAACCACAGCCAGGAGTGAAATGAGGCCCTTCAATTAAACATGAACTTTAATTTGGAGCAAATCAGATCTGGGATTGTCTTTCTCACACATGGATGTCGAGATGGTCCATGTTATCGGGCTGGTGGAACTGGACAGGGCCTGACCCAGCAGTGACAGGACAGGACAGACCCACTGGGAGGTGAGAGAAAGCTGAATTAAACTCAAATGTATCATTTTCATTATTTAATTAATTTTACAATGAGACTCAGTGGATATTTCCTGTCGGGTTACCTTTCAGCTGAAGGGAGGATAAAAGCTTTCACATCACCAATCACATCAATGTTCACTATATCGAACAGCCCTGATAAACTTTCCTGCAAGTCCCTTCAGGTTATTGAAACCCAGCTTTCTTAGTCCACTCCGGGAGGCCCCACTCCCTGATCCTACAACCTTCAGCAGGGTCAGTGGCGGAATTCCACAGCGGGAGTGATCCCAGAGTAACTTGTCAGGATCGCACCCCCATGGATGATCCAGCTGGTGTATTTTTAGTTATCCTGGTCTCCAACACTCACTGCAATAAAACAGGGAATTCCTGGAAACACATTGCAGGTCCTTAATTATCTAGAGATCAAATGTCTGTGGTCTTATTGTACCAGCAGTTAACAGACTCCTATGAACCCCTTTGTCTGCTATTTTAATGCAGACTTTAACCAAGTTATTTTAAATGTTTTTTTAAAAAGTTTGTCAAGACCTGCCTTAAAATGGTTCACTCAGGACTGTCACACAAACACATTAAAGTTTTGTAGAATAATTACCACAGTCATTTTCAGACTGGAAATTTAAACCTGCTGTTTCACTTTCAGTCAGGAACAGATCACAGTTTTACACCAATCTCTGATTTGACAGCACGTTTCCACCATTCACCGTTGTTCTTCCTGACTCTAAACACAGTTGTAAAGGAGCCTTCTGTTCCGTGCCCAGGAGCTCTGAACCATGGAAGAGAGCGGCTGGGACACATTTCTTACAGGCCTCAGGATTAACCCACACGGGGACTTTGCTGTCAGTGAAGAGAGATGGGAAAGACCAAAGTGCCGTTTGTCCCTCTCAGTGTGATCCTGATGGACTGTGTTCAGGCTGAAGTTCTGTTCCTGCCGTACGATCCTCCCCACAGATTGTCCTTTGAGCTCCAGCCAGGTGATGCTAAACACTCAGGTGGGAAAGACAAAAATCGACAACAGTGTTTAAAATAAAGCTGGTTTATTTGACATTTAACCAGAATATTAAACTCCAGCCAAGTTACAGGGATTATTCACATCAGCAGAAACAAACTCCAACTGTTATAATAGAAACATAAAGGTTATGGCACAGAAAGAGGCCATTCAGCCCATCATGTCTGTGCTGGCTGTTAAAGAGTTACCCAGCCAAATCCCACTTTGCAGCTCTTGGTCTGTAGCCTCGTAGGTTACGGCTCCTCAATTTCATATCCAAGTACTTTTTAAATGTGATGAGGGTTGCTGCCTCGATCACCCTTTCAGACAGTGAGTTCCAGACACCAAACCCCCCAACCCTCTGGGTGAAAAGATTTCTCACTGTCTTCCAATCCTTCTGCCAATTACTGTAAATCTATGTCCCCTGGTTATTGACCTCTCTGATAATGGAAATAGCTCCTTCCTATCCACTCTATCTCAGCTCCTCATAATTTTACACACCTCAGCCTCCTCTGTTCCAAAGAAAACAACCCCAGCCTAACCAATCTTTCCTGACAGCTAAAATCCTCCAATCCTGGCAACATCCTTGTAAATCTCCTCTGTACCCTCTCTAATACAATCACATTCTTCCTGTAATGTAGTGACCAGAACTGCACACAGTATTCCAGCTGTGTCCTAACCAGTGTTTTATACAGTTCCAGTATAACATCCCAGCTCTGATATCCTGTGCCTCAGCCAATAAAAACAAGTATCACATATGCCTTCTTAACCACCTTACCTACCTGTCCAGCTACTTTCAGGAACTTCTGGACATGCATTCCAAGGTCCCTCTGTTCCTCTATACTCAATAGCCTACCATTTATTGTGTATTCTCTTGCTTTGTTTGCCCTCCCCACATGCATTATCTCACACTTCTCCAGACTGAATTCCATTCGCCATTTTCACAGAATCTCAGACATGTTACCAATGCAGAAGATGGCCATTCAGCCCATCATGTCTGCATCAGCTCTCTGACAGAGCAAATCATTTAATGCCATTCCCCCGCCTTCTCCCCTCTAACCCTTCACATTCTTCCTTTTCATACAACAGTCCAATTCCCTTTCGAATGCTTCAATTGAACCTGCCTCCACCACACTCTCAGGCAGTGCATTCCAGACTTTAACCACTCGCTTCGTGAAAAAGTTCTCCTCATGTTAGAAACACAGAAAAAATAGGAGTAGGCCATTCGGCCCTTCGAACGTGCACCGCCATTCAATACGATCATGGCTGATCATCCAAACTCAGTAACCTGTTCCCACTTTCTCCCCGTATCCCTTGATCCCTTTAACCCCAAGAATTAAATCTAACTCTTTCTTGAATATATTTAATGATTTGGCCTCAACTGCTTTCCGTGGTCGAGAATTCCACAGGTTCACCACTCTCTGGGTGAAGAAATCCCTCCTCATCTCAGTCCTAAATGGCTTACCCCTTATCCTTAGATTGTGACTCCTGGTCCTGGACTCCCCCGCCATCGGGAACATCCTTCCTGCATCTGGTCTGTCCAGTCCTGTTAGAATTTTGTAGGTTTCTATGAGATCCCCCCTCATTCTTCTAAACTCTAGTGAATACAAGCCTAATTGACCCAATCTCTTCATACATCAGTCCTGCCATCCCAGGAATCAGTCTGGTGAACCTTCGCTGCACTCCCTCCATAGCAAGAACATCCTTCCTCAGATAAGGAGACCAAAACTTCACACAATACTGGGTGGTCTCAGCAAGGTCTTGTATAATAGCAGCAAGACATCCTTGCTCCTGTACTCAAATCCTCGCACTTTGAAGGCCAACATACCATTTGCCTTCTTAACTGCCTGCTGCACCTGCATGCTTCCTTTCAGCAACTGGTGCACAAAGACACCCAGGTCTCACTGCACCTCCCCCTTTTCCAATCTAGCACTGTTCAGATAATAATCTGCCTTTCTGTTCTTGCCACCAAAGTGGATAACCTCATACTTCTCCACATTATACTGCATCTGCCATGGATTTGCCCACTCACTCAACCTGTCCAAATCACACTGGAGCTTCTCTGCATCCTCCTCACAGCTCAAACTCCCACCCAGCTTTGTGTCATCTGCAAACTTGCATATATTACATTTAATTCCCTCATCTATATCATTAATATATATTGTGAATAGCTGGGGTCCTAGCACTCATCCCTGCGGTACCCCATTAGTCACTGCCTGCCAATTGGAAAAAAGACCCATTTATTCCTACTCTTTGTTTCCTATCTGACAACCAGTTCTCTATCCATGTCAGTACCTTACCCTCAGTCCCATGTGCTTTAATTTTGCACGCTAATCTCTTATGTGGGACCTTATCGAAAGCCTTCTGAAAATCCAAATACACCACATTCACTGGTTCTCCCTTATCTATTCTACTAGTTACATCCTCAAAAAATTCCAGTAGATTTGTCAAACATGATTTCCCTTTTATAAATCCATGTTGACTTTGTCCGATCTTGTCATTGTTTTCCAAGTGCTCTGCTATTACATCTTTTATAATGGACTCTAGCATTTTCCCCACTACTGATGTCAGGCTAACCGGTCTATAATTTCCTGTTTTTTCTCCATCTCCTTTTTTATATAGTGTGGTTAATTTAGCTACCCTCCAACCTGTTGGAACTGTTCCAGAGTCTACAGAATTTTGAACATTGACCAGCAATGCATCTACTATTTCCAGGGCCACTTCCTTAAGTACTCTGGGATGTAGATCATCAGGTCCGGGGGATTTACCGGCCTTCAATCCCATCAATTTCCCCAATACCAATTCCCTACTAATACTGATTTCATACAGTTCCTCCTTCTCACTAGATCCTATGTTCCCCAACATTTCTGGGAGGTAATTTGTGTCCTCCTTTGAGAAGACAAAACCAAAGTATGTATTTAACTAGTTTGCCATTTCTTTGTTCCCCATTATAAACTCCCCCATTTCTGACTGTAAGGGACCCACATTTGTCTTCACTAATCTTTTTCTCTTCACATATCTATAGAAGCTTTTAGAGTCAGTTTTTATGTTCTCTGCAAGCTTACTCTCATACTCCATTTCCCCCTTCTTAATCAATCCCTTTGTCCTCCTTTGCTGAATTCTAAACTGCTCCCAATCCTCAGGTTTGCTGCTTGTTCTGGCCATTTTATATTTCTCCTCCTTGGATCTAATACTATCCCTACTTTCTTTTGCAAGCCACGATTGAGCCACCCTTCCTGATCTATTTTAGCACCAGACAGGAATGAACAGTTGTAATTCATCCATGCACTCTTTAAATGCTAGCCATTGCCTATCCACAGTCAACCCTTTAAGTAACATTCCCCAATCTATCATAGCCAACTTGCACCTCATACCTCCATAGTTTCCTTTATTTAGATTCAGGACCCTAGTCTCGGAATCAACTCTCTCACTCCATGTTAATCAAGAATTCTATCATGTTATGGTCGCTCTTCCCCAAGGGACCCCGCAAAAGAAGACTGTTAACTAATCCTTTCTCATTACACAATACCCAGTCTCGGCTGGCCTGTTCTCTGGTTGATTCCTCAATGTATTGGTCCAAAAAACCATCACGCATGCACTCCAGGAATTCCTGCTCGACAACATTATTGCTAATTTGATTTACCCAATCTATATGTAGATTAAATTCACCTATAATTACAGTTGCACCTTTATTGCATGCGTCTCCAATTTCCTGTTTAACGCCATCCTCCACATCACTGCTGTTTGGGGGTACATATACAACCCCCACCGTTTTCTGCCCCTTGTTGTTTCTTAGCTCCACCCATACAATTTCCACATCAGGATTCTCTGAGCTAATATCCTTCCTCACTATTGTATTGATTTCCTCTTTTACGAACAACGCTACTCCACCTCCTTTCCCTTTTTGCCTGTCCTTCCTAAATATTGAATACCCTTGGATGTTCAGTTCCCATCCTTGGTCACCCTGCAGCCATGCCTCCGTAATTTCAACTATATCGTATCCATTTAGATCTATTTACGTGGTTAATTCGCCTACCTTATTGCGAATACTCTGCCCATTGAGAAACAATGCCTTTAGGCTTGTCTTTTTAACATTCTTAGTCATCTTAGCATTATTTCGCGCTATGGCCCTATTTGTTTCTTGCCCTTGATTTCTCTGCTTTCCACTTTTGCCTTTTTGTTTCCAGTCTTTTGCTTCTATCCTTGTTTCCTCCTTAGTCTCCCTGCTCAGGTTCCCATCCCCCTGCCATTCAAGTTTAATTCCTCCCCAACAGCACTAGCAAACGCCGCCACAAGGACATCGGTTCCGGTCCTGTCTGGGTGTAACCCGTCCCGTTTGTACAGGTCCCACCTTCCCCAGAACCGGTCCCAATGTCCCAGGAATCTACATCCCTTCCTCCTGCACCATTTCTCCAGCCACGCATTCATCTGGTCTATTCTCCTGCGACTATACTCACTAACACATGGCACAGGAAGTAATCCTGAGATTACTACCGTTGAGGTCCTGCTTTTTAATTTAGCTCCTAACTCCTTAAATTCATCTTGCAGGACCTCATCCCTTTCTACTAACATGTACCACGACCATAGGCTGTTCACCCTCCCCCTTCAAAATGTTCTGCAACTGCTCAGAGACATCCTTGACTCCAGCACCAGGGAGGCAACATACAAAGAACAGTACAGCACAGGAACAGGCCATTCGGCCCTCCAAGCCTGCGCTGATCTTGATGTCTGCCTAAACTAACACCTTCTGCACTTCCGGGGCCCATATCCCTCTATTCCCTTCCTATTCATATATTTGTCAAGATGTCTCTTAAACGTCGCTATCGTATCTGCTTCCACCACCTCCCCTGGCAGCAAGTTCCAGGCACTCACCACCCTCTGTGTAAAAAACTTGCCTCGCACATCCCCTCTAAACTTTGCCCCTCGCACCGTAAACCTATGTCCCCCTAGTAACTGACTCTTCCACCCTGGGAAAAAGCTTCTGACTATCCACTCTGTCCATGCCGCTCATAACTTTGTAAACCTCTATCATGTTGCCCCTCCACCTCCGTCGTTCCAGTGAAAACAATCCGAGTTTATCCAACCTCTCCTCATAGCTAATGCCGTCCAGACCAGGCAACATCCTGGTAAACCTCCTCTGTACCCTCTCCAAAGCCTCCACGTCCTTCTGGTAGTGTGGCGACCAGAATTGCACGCAATATTCTAAGTGTGGCCTAACTAAGGTTCTGTACAGCTGCAACATGACTTGCCAATTTTTATACTCTATGCCCCAACCGATGAAGGCAAGCATGCCGTATGCCTTCTTGACTACCTTATCCACCTGTGTTGCCACTTTCAGTGACCTGTGGACCTGTACGCCTAGATCTCTCTGCCTGTCAATACTCCTAAGGGTTCTGCCATTTACTGTATACCTCCCACCTGCATTAGACCTTCCAAAATGCATTACCTCACATTTGTCTGGATTAAACTCCATCTGCCATTTCTCCGCCCATCCTGGAGTCTCGTTTGCAGCCACAGAAACGCCTACCTGTTCCCCTTGCAATTGAATCTCCTATCACTTTGGCTCTCCCAGTCTTTTTCCTCCCCCTGCTGTGCAGCAGAGCCATCCGTGGTGTCACAAACTTGGCTGTTGCTGATTTTCCCTGGGAGGCCATCCCCCCCCCAACAGCATCCAAAGCAGTATATCTGTTTGAGAGGGAGATGGCCACAAGGGACTCCTGCACTACCTGCCTTCGCCTACTACTCCGCCTGGTGGTCACCCATCCCTTTTCTGCCTGTGCAGCCATTACCTGCGGCGTGACCACCTCGCTAAACGTGCTATCCACGACGTCCTCAGCATCGCGAATGCTCCACAATGAATCCACCTGCAGCTCCAGCTCCGTAATGCGGGTAGCCAGTAGCTGCAGGTGGATACACTTCCTGCACACATGGTCGTCAGGGACACTGGAAGCATCCCTGATGTCCCACATAGCGCAGGAGGAGCATATCACCGGTGCGAGCCTTCCCGCCATGACGTGCATTTAGATTACTCAGTTACTCCATATAAAAAAATACTAATTACAGTAGAAGCCTCGTTCTACTCCAAACACTACCCCTACAATCTAAAGTTCTTAATAAATTACATTAATTTTAGAAAAACACGCTTAGTAGTACTCAGCTTATCACTTATACGGTAGGTTTTGAGGTTTTTTTCAACAAAAAAAACTTTCCCTTTTAAAGGTATTTAAATGCACTAACAGCTGTTACTTACCCAACCAATCACCTTGCAGATTTCCCGTGACGTCACTAAGATTTCTTTTTCCCCCCCTCTTTCGAATCTCAGCGCACACCGGCAGAGCGCGAGAGAGAGCGCGAGAGAGAGCGCGAGAGAGAGCGCGAGAGAGAGCGCGAGAGAGAGCGCGAGAGAGAGCGCGAGAGAGAGCGCGAGACAGCCCCCACTCCTGTCTCCAGGTAAGTCAATGTTGCTTCTGCTCCTCTTAATAGTTACTTTAAATCTGAACCCTTTCGTTCTCAATCCTATCACAAGTGGGAACAGTTTCTCTCTATCTACTCTGTCCAGACCTCTCATGATTTTGAATACCTCTATCAAATCATCTTGCAGCCTTCTCTTCTCCAAGGAAAACATTCCTAACTTCTCCAATTTATTGTCATAACTGAAATTGCTCAGCCCTGGAACCATTCTCATGAACCTTTTCTGCACTCTTTCCAATGCCCTCACATCTTTCCTGAAGTGTGGTGCCCAGAACTGGACACAATACTCCAGCTGAGGCCGAACTAGTGACTGACACACGTTCAACATAACCTCCTTGCTCTTGTACTCTATGCCTCTAATAATGAAGCCCAGGATACTGTATGCTTTATTAACTGCTGTCTACAGCCTGTCCTGCCACCTTCAATGACTTATGCACATATACGCCCAGGTCCCTCTGCTCCTGCATCCCCTTTAGAATTGTACCCTTTATTCGATATTGTCTGTCCATGTTCTTCCTACCAAAATGAATCGCTTCACATTTCACTGCACTGAACGTCATCTGCCACCTATCCGACCCTTCCACCAACTTGTCTGTGTCGTTTTGAAGTTCTACACTATCCTCCTCACAGTTCACAATGCTTCCAAGTTTTGTATCATCTGCAAACTTTGAAATTATGCCCTGTGCACCAAGGTCTAGGACATTAATATATATCAGAAAAGCAAGGGTCCCAACACTGACCCCTGGGAACTCCACTACAAATCTTCCTCCAGCCGAAAAACATCCAGTAACCACGACACTTTGTTTCTTGTCACTCAGCCAATTTCGTATCCATGTTGCGACCGTTCCTTTTATTCCATGAGCTATAACCTCGCTCAAAAGTCTGTTGTGTGGCCCTGTATCAAACGCCTTTAGAAAGTCCACGTACATCACATAAACTGCATTGCCCTCATCAACCATCTGTTACGTCCTCAAAAAACTCCAGAAAGTTAAACATGGCTTTCCCTTAAGAAATCAATATTTTCTTTAATTAACCCGGATACGTACCTGACCCATCCACTGATACCTTCCTGCAGTCGACAGCTTTCTTCCTCACGGTCAACCACACAGACACTTTTTGTCTCACCTGCAAACTTTTAATCATACCCCCTATATTTAAGACTAAATCATTGATGTATACCACAAAACGCAAGGCACTTGGTATAGAACACTGCGGAACCTCACTGGAAACAGGCTTCCAGTCATGATTCAGTTCTGGATGTGATTCACAGCAGCAACAGCAGAATCCAATCCCTGCAGTTATATGTGAACTCGCTGGTGAGAGAGCAGGTTGAATGACTGAGTGAATCCCTTCCCACACTCTGAGCAGGTGAACGGCTTCTCCCCAGTGTGAACTCGCTGGTGTTTCAGCAGGTTGGATAACTGAGTAAATCCCATCCCACACTCTGAGCAGGTGAACGGCCTCTCCCCAGTGTGAACTCGTTGGTGTGCCTGGAGATCACATTTCCTTTTAAAGCTCTTCTCACAGTCAGAACATTTAAATGGCCTCTCCCCAGTGTGAACTCGCTGGTGTTTCAGCAGGTCAGATGATTGAGTGAATCCCTTCGCACACACGGAACAGGTGAACGGCCTCTCTCCGGTGTGAACTCGCTGGTGTGTCAGCAAGTTGGATGACTGAGTGAATCCCTTCCCACACACTGAGCAGGTGAATGGCCTCTCCCCAGTGTGACAGCGTCGATGAGTTTCAAGCCGGGATGGACGATTGAATCCCTTCCCACAGTCCCCACATTTCCACGGTTTCTCCGTGGTGCATGTGTCCTTGTGTCTCTCCAGGTTGGTTAACCAGTTGAAGTCTTGTCTACACACAGAACACCTCAATGGTTTCTCCCCGCTGTGAATGGTGCAACGTTTTTGCAGGTTGTGTAACTGGTTAAAGCTCTTTCCACAGTCAGTGCACTGGAACACTCTCACTCAGGTGTGTGTGTGTGTCTTGCTTTGTTTCCAGTCACACTGATGTTTGAAATCTTTTCGCACAGTCAGAACAGACAAAAAATTCTCCTTCCACATTCAAAAGCCGATGATATTCAAGTCCTGATGAATCGAGTGACTGTGTCAGGTCTTGACATTATTTTTGGCTCGACATTCCCATCTGCAAATCATCCCATTTTTGTATCCTGTAAAGGAAGTTTACAAAATCCATCACTGTCAGTCAGGATAGAAATTCACAACATTCTCCCCTCCTTGCCCAGGCTGGTCGTGCATGCGCTCTGCGGCACATTCCCCTCCGATCTACCTCCCTTGACAGTCTCATGTTGGAAACTGTTGGGCCGGACGAGGCTTAAAAGTATTCGAGATTAAATCCAGCAGCTGCTCCTCGATCTCCAGTACTGCACCAACTGATGCAACAAAAATGACCAACACAAGTGAGGGACCAATTTCCGTACCCAACACTCAGCCCGATACAAACCGGCTTTTAATTGGTGTGTCTGTGATTCTCAACTCAGTTCTGTGAGCAATACCTGTGTTAAAAGAAAAGCAAAATACTGTAGATGCTGGAAATCTGAAGTGAAAGGAGAAAATGTTGGAAATGCTCAGCCGGTCAGGCAGCATCTGGGAAAAGAGAAACAGAGGTCTGGTTTCAGGTGCATCGAGCCACCGGAGCCTGACGCCTGAAACTCGGAGTGGGAGGAGGAGGAGGAAAAAGGAGGAGAGGGAATATAGTCCAACACTCACAGCAACCTACAATCCACCTACATTACCGGGATAGGGAGACAGAGTTTAGAAACACTCAGCAACACGACTCCAGTAAAACATCCCAGGAGGAAAAGGGGGAGCAGTGTGTGTACCTGCCCTGATATCCCCCTCCCCAGGCCTGTCAGTCAAACCCCCCCACTCCTCCCAATCCACAGCTCAGCCTATCAGCTTCCTGCACCTTGAGCCAGCCCTGCCCAGGTGTGGCCCAGTCCAAGGGGAGTCTTTGTGGAACCAGGGAGTAGGGGAGGGGGGACCTCCTGCCCTGTGCTGTGTCCCAAATGGTTCCTCCCTCCCCCAGGCCCCTTTATAACTGAGCTCAGTTTCCTTTAAAGTTTTCTCCTTTGATGTTACAGTTTATTAATCTTTAATTCCTCCAAAAGAGCTGGAAATCCGGCGGCCGTTAACCCCGGGCCTGTCACCGGGAGAAGCCCCGCTCGGTGCAAACGCGGAACCGGAAGATTCTTATTGGGGGCGTTGAGGCCTACACCGGGTGTTTCTGAAGCCTCCCCGCCCACCTCCATCGTTCCCCCCGCCACTTACCGACTTAAAACCGCCATCACTCGCACTGCAACTGCGCACATGACGTTCTCGCCAGCGACCTCTGACCTCACAGCTCACAATGTCCGGGTGATTGACGGCTGTTTCAGAGAAACAAAAAGATCGCCATCGCGGCGAGCCCCGCCCCTACGTCGCTCCGATTGGCTGAAACCAGCACCGGCCTCTAGCCCCGCCCCCTCTCCCTATTGGTCTGGAACTTCCGTCAATCAGCCGGCACAGGGTCTGAGGCAGGGAGCGCGGTTCCCGCAGGTGAGAGGGAGGCGGGTTAATAAAGCCCGGGGCTCGCAGGCTGCAGACACACCGAGTGTGGAGTCAGGAGACAATCTAAACAGGGAGATCACAACAAACAAGATCAACCTCCAGCCGCGGCTTCCACCGCTTCCCTCCGGCCCGAATCTCAACAAAGAGCCGAGAACAGAGACTGTCCCAAAATCCAGGAGAGGCAGGGAACGTCTCTAAATGGAGGAGAAATGGGGACTGGTCAGGGAGTGTCTCTAAATAGAGGAGAACTGGAGACTGGTCAGGGAGCGTCTCTAAATGGAGGAGAAATGGGGACTGGTCAGGGAGCGTCTCTAAATGGAGGAGAAATGGGGACTGGTCAGGGAGCGTCTCTAAATGGAGGAGAAATGGGGACTGGTCCGGAAGCGTCTCTAAATGGAGGAGAACTGGAGACTGGTCAGGGAGCGTCTCCAAATGGAGGAGAAATGGAGACTGGTCAGGGAGCGTCTCCAAATGGAGGAGAAATGGAGACTGGTCAGGGAGTGTCTGTAAATGGAGGAGAAATGGGGACAGGTCAGGGAGTGTCTGTAAATGGAGGAGAAATGGGGACTGGTCAGGGAGCGTCTCTAAATGGAGGAGAAATGGGGACTGGTCAGGGAGCGTCTCTAAATGGAGGAGAAATGGGGACTGGTCAGGGAGCGTCTCTGAATGGAGGAGAAATGGAGACTGGTCAGGGAGTGTCTCTAAATAGAGGAGAACTGGAGACTGGTCAGGGAGCGTCTCTAAATGGAGGAGAAATGGGTACTGGTCAGGGAGCGTCTCTAAATGGAGACTGGTCAGGGAGCGTCTCTAAATGGAGGAGAAATGGGGACAGGTCAGGGAGCGTCTCCAAATGGAGGAGAAATGGGGACTGGTCGGGGAGCGTCTCCAAATGGAGGAGAAATGGAGACTGGTCAGGGAGCGTCTCTAAATGGAGGAGAAATGGGGACTGGTCAGGGAGCGTCTCTAAATGGAGGAGAAATGGAGACTGGTCAGGGAGTGTCTCTAAATAGAGGAGAACTGGAGACTGGTCAGGGAGCGTCTCTAAATGGAGGAGAAATGGGTACTGGTCAGGGAGCGTCTCTAAATGGAGGAGAACTGGAGACTGGTCAGGGAGCGTCTCTAAATGGAGGAGAAATGGGGACAGGTCAGGGATTGTATGTAAATGGAGGAGAAATGGGGACTGGTCGGGGAGTGTCTCCAAATGGAGGAGAAATGGAGACAGGTCAGGGAGTGTCTGTAAATGGAGGAGAAATGGGGACAGGTCAGGGAGTGTCTGTAAATGGAGGAGAAATGGGGACTGGTCGGGGAGCGTCTCCAAATGGAGGAGAAATGGGGACTGGTCAGGGAGCGTCTCTAAATGGAGGAGAAATGGGGACTGGTCAGGGAGCGTCTCTGAATGGAGGAGAAATGGAGACTGGTCAGGGAGTGTCTCTAAATAGAGGAGAACTGGAGACTGGTCAGGGAGCGTCTGTAAATGGAGGAGAAATGGGTACTGGTCAGGGAGCGTCTCTAAATGGAGACTGGTCAGGGAGCGTCTCTAAATGGAGGAGAAATGGGGACAGGTCAGGGAGCGTCTGTAAATGGAGGAGAAATGGGGACTGGTCGGGGAGCGTCTCCAAATGGAGGAGAAATGGAGACTGGTCAGGGAGCGTCTCTAAATGGAGGAGAAATGGGGACTGGTCAGGGAGCGTCTCTAAATGGAGGAGAAATGGAGACTGGTCAGGGAGTGTCTCTAAATAGAGGAGAACTGGAGACTGGTCAGGGAGCGTCTCTAAATGGAGGAGAAATGGGTACTGGTCAGGGAGCGTCTCGAAATGGAGGAGAACTGGAGACTGGTCAGGGAGCGTCTCCAAATGGAGGAGAAATGGGGACAGGTCAGGGAGGGTATGTAAATGGAGGAGAAATGGGGACTGGTCGGGGAGTGTCTCCAAATGGAGGAGAAATGGAGACAGGTCAGGGAGCGTCTCTAAATGGAGGAGAAATGGGGACTGGTCGGGGAGCGTCTCCAAATGGAGGAGAAATGGAGACTGGTCAGGGAGCGTCTCTAAATGGAGGAGAAATGGAGACTGGTCAGGGAGTGTCTCTAAATAGAGGAGAACTGGAGACTGGTCAGGGAGCATCTCTAAATGGAGGAGAAATGGGTACTGGTCAGGGAGCGTCTCTAAATGGAGGAGAACTGGAGACTGGTCAGGGAGCGTCTCTAAATGGAGACTGGTCAGGGAGCGTCTCTAAATGGAGGAGAAATGGGGACAGGTCAGGGAGCGTCTGTAAATGGAGGAGAAATGGAGAGTGGTCAGGGAGCGTCTCTAAATGGAGAAGAACTGGAGACTGGTCAGGGAGCGTCTCTAAATGGAGACTGGTCAGGGAGCGTCTCTAAATGGAGGAGAAATGGGGACAGGTCAGGGAGCGTCTGTAAATGGAGGAGAAATGGAGAGTGGTCAGGGAGCGTCTCTAAATGGAGGAGAAATAGGGACAGGTCAGGGAGCGTCTGTAAATGGAGGAGAAATGGGTACTGAGCAGGGAGTGTCAAAATGGAGGAGAAATGGAGACTGGTGATGGCTTTTGTAAACTCCTTTTACAGGGCTTAGAAGGAGAGGATTTGCAGATGGGAAACTCAAACCAAGCATCACGTCAAGATTTGACTCGATTCATCAGGACCTGAATATCATCCACCTTTGAACGTGGAAGGAAAAAGGTTTGTCTGTTCTGTCTGTTGGAAAAGATTAATCCACCCCTGAGCTCTGTAAACCCGAACATTAATCCACCCCTGGGCCCTGTAAACCCGAACATTAATCCACCCCTGGGTCCTGTAAACCCCAGCATTAATCCACCCCTGGGTCCTGTAAACCCGAACATTAATCCACCCCTGAGCCCTGTAAACCCGAACATTAATCCACCCCTGAGCCCTGTAAACCCGAGCATTAATCCACCCCTGGGCCCTGTAAACCCGAGCATTAATCCACCCCTGGGCCCTGTAAACCTGAACATTAATCCACCCCTGGGCCCTGTAAACCTGAACATTAATCCACCCCTGGGCCCTGTAAACCTGAACATTAATCCACCCCTGGGTCCTGTAAACCCCAGCATTAATCCACCCCTGGGTCCTGTAAACCCGAACATTAATCCACCCCTGAGCCCTGTAAACCCGAACATTAATCCACCCCTGAGCCCTGTAAACCCGAGCATTAATCCACCCCTGGGCCCTGTAAACCCGAACATTAATCCACCCCTGGGCCCTGTAAACCCGAACATTAATCCACCCCTGAGCCCTGTAAACCCGAGCATTAATCCACCCCTGGGTCCTGTAAACCCAAGCATTAATCCACCCTGGGCGGGGCTTCAGGGTCCCAGTGACCAGGAGAGAAAATCATTGGCTCATTGATTTGATTCTCACTCTGCACACAAGGGCTGGAGAACTGATCCAGCCAGAGCAGAGGGAGAGAGAAAACTGGCAGTGGAAGAGATGGTGCCATGGGTTTGGATTTCGGCACAGGGAGGAGGGAGAGTGTGTGGGACAGGGATTTACAGCTTTGGGGGAACAGGAGAGGAAAACGTGTTCCATAGAAACTTAGAATTGTCTGTTCTGAATTTCTATCCTCGACTGACATTGATGCCTTTTGTAAACTCCTTTTACAGGGTGTTCGAAGGGGAGGGTTTGCAAACAGGAAACTCAAACCAAACATGACGTCAGGATCTGACAGTCACTCGATTCATCAGGTCCTGAATATCATCGGCCTTGGAATGTGGAAGGAGAAATGTTTGTCTGTTCTGTCTGTGGAAAAGGATTTCAAACATCAGTGTGACTGGAAAAGCACCGAGACACACACACACCCGAGTGAGAGTGTTCCAGTGACTGACTGTGGAAAGAGCTTTAACCAGTTACACAGCCTGAAAATACATCACAACAGTCACAGCGGGGAGAAACCGTACACGTGTTCTGTGTGTGGACGTGGATTCAACTGATCATCCAACCTGGAGAGACACAAGGACACCCTCACCATGGAGAAACAGTGGAAATGTGGAGACTGTGGGAAGGGATTCAATTACCCGTCCCTGCTGGAAATTCATCAATATCGTCACACTGGGGAGAGACCGTTCACCTGCACTGAGTGTGGGAAGGGATTCACTCGGTCCTCCAATCTGCTGAGACACCAGCAAGTTCACACTGACGAGAGACCTTTTAAATGCCTGGACTGTGGGAATTGCTATAAAAGTTCCAGGGAGTTGATGTTCCATCAGCGTGTTCACACTGATGAGAGACCGTTCAGGTGCTCTCACTGCAGGACTCGGTTCAGGAAATCATCTGACCTCACTGTACACCAGCACCCTCACAGTGGGGAGAGGCTGTTCACCTGCACCGTGTGTGGAAAGGGATTTGCTCATACCTCCCACCTGCAGAAACACCAGCGACTTCACACTGGGGAGAGGCCATTCAACTGCTCCGAGTGTGGGAAGGGACTTAATCAATCATGCAACCTGCTGAGACACCAGCGAGTTCACATTTGATGGCAAGGGTTGGATTCTGCTGTTAATCACATCCAGGACTGAACCATGTTCATTCTGAAGGTTAAAGAAAGATCTGCATGTATACAGCACCTTCCACTACCTGAGGACATGTCAGAGTGTTTTACAGCCAATGAAGTACGATTGAAGTGTAGTCACTGTTATAATGTAGGAAACACAGCAGCCAATTGCACACAGCAAACTCTCTGGAGTGGGACTTGAACCCACAACCTCCTGACTCAGAGGTAACAATGGTAACAACCGAGTCACAGTCAGGGTTCATTTCTGTTGATGTGAACTGGAAAGTGAGATTAAGCTCACTTCTCTTTTTCAGCTGGCACAGAAGTTACAAGGATTATTCACATCAGCAGAAACAAACCCCAACTGTTGTTTCACATTTATCCAGAATATTAAACTCCAGCCAAATTGCAGGAATTATTCTCAGAAACAAACTCCAATTGTCAGAATAGAAACACTGAAAATTTACAGCATAGGAGGCCGCCCAGTCAGGGAAATCAACGGTGAATGCTGGAAACGTGCTGTCAAATCAGAGATTGGTGTAAAACTGGGATCTGTTCCTGACTGAAAGTGAAACGGCAGGTTTAAGTTTCCAGTCTGAAAATTACTGTGGTAATTATTCTACAGCAGTTAAACATGTTTGGCAGTCCTGAGTGAACCATTTTAAGGCAGGTGTTAACTCATTTAAAATAAACCTGTTCAAAATAAATTGGTTAAAGTCTGCATTAAAATAGCAGACGCAGGAGTTCACAGGAGCCTGTTAACTGCTGGTACAATTATACAACAGACATTTGATCTCCAGATAAAGAAGGATCTGCAGTGTGTTTCCTGGAATTCCCTATTGATGTGTTAGTGTTTGTTGGAGAAAATCCAGATTGTGCCCAATTGTTGAACAAATTCTCCGGACTCAGACGTTGAGAACAAACACTTTATTGCATGATATCATGGGGGTGCACACCTTACCTAAAGGCGGTCCAGTGCTACTCCCTAAGAGTTACAGATCGCCGTGGATTTATATGGTATAAAAGAGGCAGAGCTAACAATTTCACAATTAGATAAACACCCACAAGATGACCACAACACCGCCTACGTGACAGTGCACCATGCAGAGTCCGAGGTCAGTAGAGCGTTAGTTTGAGCATAACAAGCTATTGTTCCCTATTCAACGTACACACTCCAGGTACTATATTTGGCCGTTACTTCTGGCTAGGTTACACAAACATGATAAAAGCGGAAGAGTCAGTAACGAACAGTCTGCGTTCACTTCCCCAAAATCCATCATGAGTTCTGTCCCTTCCTAAGCCAGATGTTTGTGGTCAGTTGCTCGGTCTACATTTCCTGACCATTGGTTAG
Organism: Heterodontus francisci; assembly: GCF_036365525.1. Lineage (NCBI taxonomy): Eukaryota > Metazoa > Chordata > Chondrichthyes > Heterodontiformes > Heterodontidae > Heterodontus > Heterodontus francisci. The sequence continues at coordinate 25,047,812 of NC_090404.1, forward strand.
GTGAGCTACAAGCTGCATCCTGTTTTTCTATTTCTACAAAGTTAAGTAATAATTAGCAAAGCTCAGAAAATTCTCCAACAGTGTTAGATGTCAGGGTACATGGCCCAGAACATGCACAGGGGTGCAATCCCAACAGTTACTCTGGGATCATTCCCGCTGTGAAACTCCACCACTGACCCTGCTGAAGGTTACAGGCTCAGAGTTTTTTTTCATGGGATGTGGGATGTAGCATTTGTTGTCCATCCCTAATTGCCCTTGAGAAGGTGGTGCTGAGCAATGTTCTTGAACTGCCGCAGTCCATCTGGTATAGATACACCCACAGTGCTGTTCGGATTGGAGTTCCAGGATTTTGACCCAATGACACTGAAAGAACAGTGATATAGTTTCAAGTCACAATGGTGTGTGGCTTGGAGGGGAACCTGCAGGTCATGGTGTTCCCATGTGTCTGCTGCCCTTGTCCTTCTAGGTGGTGGAGGTCGCAGGTGCAGAAGGTGCTGTGGAAGGAGGTTTGGTGAGTTGATGCAGTGCATCTTGTACATGGTACACACTGATGCCATTGTGTGGCGGTGGTGGAGGGAGTGAGTGTTGAAGGTGGTGGAGTGCCAATCAAGCAGGCTGCTTTGTCCTGGATGACGTGGAGCTTCTTCAGTGTTGTCCGAGCTGCACCCATCCAGGCAAGTGGAGAGTATTCCATCAGACTCCTGACTTGTGCCTTATAGATGGAGGACAGGCTGTGGGAGGTCAGGAGGTGAGTTACTCACCACAGAATTCCCAGCCTCTGGCCTGCTCTTGTAGCCATAGTATTTGTAAATAGAGGAGAAATGGAGAGTGGGCAGGGAGCGTCTGTAAGTGGAGAAGGACTGGGGACTGGTCGGAGAATGTCTAAACAACAGAGGAAGTTAGAAGGGTGGTACCAGATCTCTGGAGGATATTGACAGACTGGTGCAATGGGCAGATTCATGGCGGATGAAATTTAATGCAGAAATTTTTAAAGTAATGCATTTTGGAAGGAAGAATGAGGAGAGGCAAAATAAACAAAATAATACAATTTTAAACTGAGTGTAGGGTCAGAGAGACCTGGGCGTGCCTGAACACTAATCTTTGAAGGTGGCAGGACAAATTAATAAAGTTGTTTAAACACAGACCAGATCCTTGGATTTATAAATAGAAGCCTAGAGTACAGAGGCCAGCAGGTTCTGCTAAACCTTTATAAATCACTAGTTAGATCGCAGCTGGAGTATTGTGTCCAGTTCTGGGCATCAGACTTTAGAAAAGAATCAAGGCCTTGGAGAGGGTGCAGAGGAGATTTACTAGAATGATACCAGGGATGAGGGGTTTCAGTTCTCTGGAGAAGCTGGGATTGTTCTGAGAGCAGAGAAGGTTAAGGGGAGATTTAATAGACATGTTCAAAATGATGAGGGATTTTCACTGAGTAGAGAGGGAGACACTGTTTCCACTGGCAGGAGGGTCAGTAACCAGAGGACAGAGATTTAAAACAATTGGCCAATAAAGCCAGTAGAAGGAGGTGAGGAGAAATGTTTTTAGGCAGCGAGTTGTTCTGATCTGGAATTCACTGCCTGAAAGGGTGAAGGAAGCAGATTCAATAATAACTTTCAAAAGGTAATTGGATAAAAACTTCAGAGGGGAAATTTTCTAAGGATATGGGGAAAGTGTAGGGGAGTGGGATTAATTGGATAGTTCTTTCAGAGAGCCAGCACAGACACAATGGACCGAATGGCTTCCTTCTCTGTGGTATGATTCCATAAAATGGTGACGATCAGGGAGCATCTGCATAAGAAGGAGAAATGGAGAGTGGTCAGTGAGAGTTCATCACCAGAACTGGGAGATGTTACAATGGACAGGGAGGGCCAGAGTGTCGGGGGAGGGGGAGAGAGAGCACGTACACACAGACAGAGTCAGCACCTTCAGAGGAGGAGAGAGAGGGGAACCAGTGAGTTTAGATTTGAACCCAGTCAGATTCAGCTGTTATGCTCAGAGACGGAGCAAGGATGAAAAACGAAGTGAACTGGAGCAGTTATGAACTATAATAAATGAACTGGTGAGTTAAACTCCAAAACATGGACACATTGCTGCAGACAAGATTGGGTAGGGATCAGGTGACTCCCCTCCTGTAATACAAAATACATCTGGGCTGTTGGAGACCAAAACCCATCATCACATCTGGTCCAGCCCTGGGAAGACATTAAAATGGGAAACAGGCAATTCAAAGCAAAGCAGCTCCTATCTTCAACAATTGAGTTATCAAAGACCCTGGCAGAGAGGGAGACTGTGGATTCAAAACCAAAATAATAGGTGTGACCTAACACCACGGTATCATGATGAGCCATCTTCAAACCCCATTTTTAACAATGGTGCATGTTTAAAGACATTGTATAAACCCTGCAGGGGAGAGTATTCTTTGATCACATGATCAAAACCAAGCTAATAAGACTTTTTGTTTATGAGAGATAGAGAGAGACTGAAGGCCATACTTCCAGCCAGAGAAGCTGTGAGGCTGACCAGCTGAGCAAAGGTGCCCTGTCTGCAAAAACATAGAATAGAATCACAGAAAGTTTAAGGCACAGAAAGAGGCCACTTGGCCCATCGTGTCTGTGCCGGCCAAAAAATGATCCTCCCTGTCTAATCCCACCTTCCAGCAGTTGATTCATAGCCCTGCAGATTAAAGGTGTGCAAAGGAAGCCCAACCCGAGTCCAAATGCCGGACCCGAACCTGACACGTCATCCGATCCCATCGGGGTCGGCACGGATAGCAGGCCTTTACCCATGTAAAACCCTGCCACCCAACCCGAACCCGACGGGTCCCGACGACTTGTGTCGGGTTCGGGTCGGGTCGGACTTCCGGGTCCGGCATTCGGGCTCTGGTCTGGTTTCCTTTGCACACCTTTAGTCTGCAGGGCTATGGATCAACTGCTGGAAGATGGGATTTTATATTTGTACAACTCGACCAGAACTTCCCAAACCCTCATCTTCCATCATCTAGAAGGACCAGGGTCGCAGGTATATGTGAACACCATCACCTCCAAGTCACACACCATCCTGACTTGTCTGACATACAGTACTGGATAAACAGAAATTTCCTCCAATTAAATATTGGGAAGTCTGAAGCCATTGTCGTCAGTCCCTGCTACAAACTCCACTCCCTAACCACCAACTCTATCGCTCTCCCTGGCAACTGTCTGAGGCTAAACCAGACCATTCATAACCTTGGTGTCATATTTGGCGCCGACATCGGTGCCATCACTCAGATCGCCTATTTCCACCTCAGTAACATCACCAGACTTCGCCACTGTCTCAGTTCATCTGCCTCTGAAACTTACATCCATGTATTTGTTGCCTCTCAACTTGACGATTCTAACACACTCCTGGCCGGTCTCCCACATTCTACCCTCTGTAAACTTGAGATCATCCAAAACTCTGCTGCCTGTGTCCTTACTCGGACCCAGTCCTGTTCACCCATCACCACTGTGCTCACTGGCCTACACAGGCTCCCAGTTAAACAGCACCTCAATTTTAAAATCCTCATCCTTGTTTTCAAATCCCTCCATTCCCTCGCCCCTCACTATCTCAATAATCTCCTCCAGCCCTACAACCCTCCGAGAGATCAGGGTTCATCTAATTCTGACATCTTGAACATCCCTGATTTTCATTGCTCCACCACTGGTGGCCGTGCCTTCAGCTGCCAAGGTCATAATCTTTGGAAATCCCTCCCTAATCCTCTCCACCTGTCTACCTCACCTTTCGTGATTCAGACACTGATTAAAACCCACCTCTCTGATCAAGTTTATGGTCATCTGCCCTAATATCTCCTTATGTGGCTCAGTGTCAAGTGTTGCTGGATAACACACCTGTGAAACACCTTGGAACATTTTATTACATTAAAGTTGCTATATAAATAACAAGTTGTTGTTAACTTGGACATATATCACCGTTCCTTCATCATCACTGGGTGAAAATCCTGCAAGACCTCTTACGAAAACAATACTCTTGAACATTGAGTGGTTGGTGTTCGTTTCACAACCTCATCTCCCCTGGAATCTACCCCCCCTGACAGTCTCACATTGGAAATTGTTGGGCCTAACTTGGCTCAAAAGTACTTGTCATTAAAGCCAGCAGCTTCTCCTCCATCTCCACTCCAGCTCAAACTGATGTAACAAAAAAGACCTAAACAGGAGGTCAGGGACTGACTTCCACATCCAACACCCACCCCGATACAAACTGGCTGGTAATTGGTCCATCTGTGACAACACCTGCATTAAAATAAAAGCAAAACACTACAGATGCTGGAAATCGGAAATAGAAGCAGGAAATGCTGGAAATACTCAGCAGTTTAGGCAGCATCTGTGGAGAGAGAAACAGAGTTAACGTTTCAGGGGCATCGAGCTATGGAAGGCTGCAGCCAGGAACTGAGTGGGAGAAGGAGGAAGAATGAGGAGAGGCAATACAGTCCAACACTCACAGCAACCTACAATCCACTTACATTACCGGGATAGGGAGACAGAGTTTAGAAACACTCAGCAACACGACTCCAGTAAAAGATCCCAGGAGGAAAAGGGGGAGCAGTGTGTGTACCTACTATTTCAGCAGCTACTTCTTTTAAGAGCCTAGGATGCAGGCCATCAGGCCCTCAGGACTTGTCAGCCTTTAGTTATAACAGTTTTCTCAGTATCCTTTCCCTGCTGATTGTAATTGTTTTAAGTTCCTCCCTCCCTTTCACTTCTTGATTTACAAGTATTTCTGAGATGCTAATTCGATCTTCTACAATGAAGACAGACACAAGATATCTGTTCAACTCAACCACCATTTCCTTATTTCCCATTATTAGTTCCCCAGACTCTCTCTTTTGAGGACCAACGCTCACTTTAGTCACACTTTTCCTTTTAAATGTTTGTAGAAACTCTTACTATCCATTTTTCTATTTCCAACTAGCTTTCTCTCATACTCTAATTTCTCCCTGATTATTTATTTCTTCATTCTTTACTGGTTTTAAAATTCTGTCCAATTTTCTGACCTACCACTAATCATTTCAGAATTGTATACTTTTTCTTTCAATTTAATACTATCTTTAACTTTCTTTGTTAGCCATGGATGGTACATCTTTCTCAGAGGCTTTCTTTCTCACTGGAATTTATCTTTGCTGTGTGTTTTGAAATATCTCCTTAAATGTCTGCCACTGCATCTCTTGGGTCTATCCTTTAACCTGATTTCCCAGTTCACTTCATACCCTTGTCATTGCCTTTATTTAAGTTTAAAACACTAGTCTTCTCACCCTCAAACTGAATGTTAAATTCAATCATGTTATGATCACTGCTACCTAGAGGCTCCTTTACTATGAGGACATTAATTAATCCTGTCTCACTGCACATTACAAGGTTTAGAATAGCCTGTCCTCTGGTTGGCTCTAGAATGTACTGCTGTAAGAATTTGTCCAAAATGCACTCTATGAACTCATCTTCCAGGCTACCTTTGCCAATCTGATTTATCCTATCAATGTGTAGATTAAAATCACCCATCATTACTGCAGTACCTTTCTTACAAACCCACATTTTTTTTTCTTCCTGCATACTCTGTCCGACAGTATAGTTACTATTAGAGGGCCTATAAACAACTCACACAAATGACTTCTTACCTTTGCCATGTCAGATCTCTACCCAAAGTGATTCTGCATCTTGATCTTTAGAACTAAGGTCATCTCTCAAAGAACAAAGAAAATTACAGCACAGGAACAGGCCCTTCGGCCCTCCAAGCCTGCGCCGATCCAAATCCTCTATCTAAACCTGTCGCCTATTTTCTAAGGGTCTGTATCTCTTTACTTCCTGCCCATTCATGTATCTGTCTAGATACATCTTAAAAGACGCTATCGTGCCCGCGTCTACCACCTCCGCTGGTAATGCGTTCCATGCACCCACCACCCTCTGCGTAAAGAACTTTCCACGCATATCCCCCCTAAATTTTTCCCCTTTCACTTTGAACTCGTGTCCCCTTGTAATTGAATCCCCCACTCCGGGAAAAAGCTTCTTGCTATCCACCCTGTCTATACCTCTCATGATTTTGTACACCTCAATCAGGTCCCCCCTCAACCTCCGTCTTTCTAATGAAAATAATCCTAATCTACTCAACCTCTCTTCATAGCTAGCGCCCTCCATACCAGGCAACATCCTGGTGAACCTCCTCTGCACCCTCTCCGAAGCATCCACATCCTTTTGGTAATGTGGCGACCAGAACTGCACGCAGTATTCCAAATGTGGCCGAACCAAAGTCCTATACAACTGTAACATGACCTGCCAACTCTTGTACTCAATACCCCGTCCGATGAAGGAAAGTATGCCTTCTTGACCACTCTATTGACCTGCGTTGCCACCTTCAGGGAACAATGGACCTGAACACCCAAATCTCTCTGTACATCAATTTTCCCCAGGACTTTTCCATTTATTGTATAGTTCACTCTTGAATTGGATCTTCCAAAATGCATCACCTCGCATTTGCCCTGATTGAACTCCATCTGCCATTTCTCTGCCCAACTCTCCAGTCTATCTATATTCTGCTGTATTCTCTGACAGTCCCCTTCACTATCTGCTACTCCACCAATCTTAGTGCCATCTGCAAACTTGCTAATCAGACCACTTATACTTTCTTCCAAATCATTTATGTATATCACAAACAACAGTGGTCCCAGTACAGATCCCTGTGGAACACCACTGGTCACACGTCTCCATTTTGAGAAACTCCCTTCCACTGCTACTCTCTGTCTCCTGTTGCCCAGCCAGTTCTTTATCCATCTAGCTAGTACACCTTGGACCCCATGCGCCTTCACTTTCTCCATCAGCCTACCATGGGGAACCTTATCAAACGCCTTACTGAAGTCCATGTATATGACATCTACAGCCCTTCCCTCATCAATCAACTTTGTCACTTCCTCAAAGAATTCTATTAAGTTGGTAAGACATGACCTTCCCTGCACAAAACCATGTTGCCTATCATTGATAAGCCCATTTTCTTCCAGATGGGAATAGATCCTATCCCTCAGTATCTTCTCCAGCAGCTTCCCTACCACTGACGTCAGGCTCACCGGTCTACAATTACCTGGATTTTCCCTGCTACCCTTCTTAAACAAGGGGACAACATTAGCAATTTTCCAGTCCTCCGGGACCTCACCCGTGTTTAAGGATGTTGCAAAGATATCTGTTAAGGCCCCAACTATTTCCTCTCTCGCTTCCCACAGTAACCTGGGATAGATCCCATCCGGTCCTGGGGACTTGTCCACCTTAATGCCTTTTAGAATACCCAACACTTCCTCCCTCCTTATGCCGACTTGACCTGGAGTAATCAAACATCTGTCCCTAACCTCAACATCCGTCATGTCCCTCTCCTCGGTGAATACCGATGCAAAGTATTGTCCTAATGGTATCCTGAATTAACAGAACGACCCACCACCTTTTCCTAGCTTCTTGTCCTTCTGAAATGTCAAATACCCTTAAATATTCAGGTCCCAGCCTGGGTCACCTTGCTATCTGGTAATGGCTATCAGGTAATACATATTTATTAAATAATACATATTTATTTCTATTTGTGCTATTTGTCATGAATATTGCGTGCATTCAGATACAAAGCCTTTCGTCCTGTCTTTTTACTATTTTTGCAAACTCTGGCCTTATCTTAAATTTGTACTCTCTGTCCCTTCCTGCCATGCTCTGATTATCATTACCTTATTGCTACCTTGCTCTCTTGCCTTCTCCTCTCTCTCTCAATTATCACATCTTCCCTCACTTGATCCCTTGTCCCCACTATTTAGTTTAAAGCCATCTCCACTGCCCTAGTGATATGACTCACCAGAACACTGGTCCCAGTATGGTTCAGGTGAAGACCGTTCCAAAGGTTAAGTTCCCACTTTCCCCAGTACTGCTGCCAGTGCCCCATGAAATGAAACCTATTTTTCCCACACCAATCTTTGAGCTACAGATTCATCTCTCTAATCTTATTTACCTAATTTGCTCCTGGCTGGTTTTAGCTGGTTTTTACACACAGTCAAAAGTTACAGAACACCATGTGACCTTCTGTCTTTCTTGCTGTGGCCTAGGAAACAGGTGTAGCTGTTGGCACACTGTGTCAGTCCTAAAGGCACACTGTTTGTAAACAGAATCTTAAACGCTCAGGTAATAATCCAGAGATTATTACCTCTGTGGTTCTTTTTTTCAAATTTAGCCCTAGCCTCTGATACTCCATTAGCAGAACCACTTTCCTAATCCTATCTATATCAATGGTACCCACGTGGACCATGGCAAGTGGATCTTCCCCCTCCCACTGCAAGTTCCTCTCTAGCCCTGAGCAGATGTCCCGAACCCTGGAACCGGGCAGGCAACACAGCCTTCTGGACTCTGGCTTTCAGCTACACAGAAATGCGTCTATCCCCCTGATTATACTGTGTCCTATTACCACTGCATTCCTATTTACTCCCCCCGCTTGAATGGCTTCCTATACCAGAGAGCCATGGTCAGTTTGCTCATCCACCTGGCAGCACCCGCTCTCATCCATACAAGCTGAAAGAACCTCAAACCTGTTGGACAGAGATGCAACCTAGATAGGAATTTAGGAGACTAGAATTAGGAAAAGACAGGAACAGAGAGAGACAGAGATGAAGAGGCAGAGAGAGAGATTCACACATAAGGTAGGTGGAGGTAACTGACTCTGGTTTATAAGCGTAATTTGTATTTGGATGTTGCTGAGAGATTGTCTATGTAACAGAGCGAGAACTCTGCACTCTTGCTGTGCCATTTTGCTTAAAAATATTACTGCCTTGTCTTTTAGTCAATTCCCACCTAAAACAGATTCATCTGACTATGATCACATTGCTGCTTGTGGGATCTTGCTGTGCACAATTTGACTGCAGCGTTCCCTCCATTACAATAGTGACCATTGACTCATCAGGGCTTGAAATTAAAGCCATTGACTTGATCCCATTATGATTACTGACTCATGGTTGTGTTTTAGGCAGTGCGATGGTTAAATGACATGTGCAGCAGCCACTTTAATTCAGTACCATTCGCAACTCCTCAGATACTGATGAAGTCCATGTTCACATGCAGCGAGTCCTGGACAACATTCAGCCTTGGGCTGATAAGTGGAAAATAATATTCATGCCACACAAGTGCCAGGCAATTATGATCTCCAACAAGATAGAATTTAACCATCTCCCCATGACATTCAACAGCATTACCATTGCTGAATCCCCACTATCAACATCCTGGGGGTTACCATTGACCAGAAACTTAACTGGACCAGTCATATAAATACTGTGGCTACAAGAGCAGATCAGAGGCTGGGAATTCTGAGGTGAATAACTCACCTCCTGACTCCCCAAAGCCTGTCAATCATCTACAAGGCACAAGTCAGGAATGTGATGGAATATTCTCCATTGCATGGATGAGTGCAGCTCCAACAACACTCAAGAAGTTTGAGACCATCCAAGACAGAGCAGCCCACTTGATCAGTACCCCATCCACCACCTCAAACATTTATTCCCTCTACCACCAGTGGCATCAAAGTGTACCATGTACAAAATGCACTGCAGCAACTCGTGAATAGTCCTTTGACAGTACCTTCCAAACCTGCGAACTCTACCACCGAGAAGGACAAGGGCAGCAGATGCATGGGAACACCACCACCTGCAGGTTCCCCTCCAAGCCACACACCATCCTGATTTTGAAATATATCGCTGTTCCTTTACTGTCACCAGATCAAAATCCTGCAACTCCCTCCTTAACAGCACGGTGGGAGTACCCGGACTAGACGGACTACAGCGGTTCAAGAAGGCAGCTCACCACCACCTTCTCAAGGGCAATTAGGGATGGGCAACAAATGCTGGGATCTTGCTGTGCACAAATTGCCTTCAGCATTTTGGACTTTGCAACGATGCCCGTGTTTCAAAAATGAATGAATTGTCTAATTCCACAGTGTCAGGAGTGCTTTCACAAAGTTTGTTATCATTGCTGAATAATCGCTTGTGTTTTAGGCAGTGAGATGAACTTTGAGGTTTAACTGCAATGTGCAGCAGCCATTTTAACTCATTTTACTGAGTTTCTGATTATGGATTTCTCTCTCTCTTTCTTTCAATGGTGGCACAGTGGTGCAGTGGTTATCCTCACAGCTCCAGCGACTCGGGTTTGATTCTGGGAACTGCCTGTGTGGAGTTTGCAAGTTCTCCCTGTGTCTGCGTGGGTTTTCGCCGGGTGCTCCGGTTTCCTCCCACAACCAAAGACTTGCAGGTTGATAGGTAAATTGGCCATTATAAATTGCCCCTCGTGTAGGTAGGAGAATTGAGGGGAGGTGGGGATGTGAGAGGGTAATGGGATTAATGTAGAATTCGTATAAATGGGTGGTTGTTGGTCAGCACAGACTCAGTGGGCTGAAGGGCCTGTTTCAGTGCTGTATCTCTAAATAAATAAGAAGGAAGAGTGAGGAAAACAGTGGGAGAGACAGCAAAACAAAGGGATGGGGGGGATGAAGAGACACAGGATCTCTGGGGTCTCCAGTGTGCTGTCGCTGCCCAGCTCCCAGCCACCTCTGGAGTAAATCCCCTCAGTCACACTCTTCCAGAAGGTCTGATATGCAAAAATAAATCCTGGGATAGTGAGTTTAAAAGGTCTCCTGAAGGAATCAGCAGCTTCTTCCCACTGTAACAATGAATGTAGAAAACACCAATCCTGGGCTGAGTGGGGACAGGGGCAGTGAACAGGAGAGGGAGGGGGATGTGAGACGCAGAGAGAAATAGAGGGAGAGAAAGAGATCGAAATGACAGGTCAAATACAGAGGGAGAGAGACAGGCTCTGGGGATCTCCAGTGTTTAGTGACTGCCCAGCTCCCAGCCTGTGTAGAAAACCACCCTCCCCGCACCTTCTCACAACCTTCCCAAAGGTCTGATTTGTAATGATAAATCCTGGGACAATGATCAGGAATTGCTCCTTAACGTCAGTTTTAAAGAGAGTTTAGCAGCTTCTGGACAGACTGGGGCCTGGTCATGTCACTGTCCTCCTGTAGATTAGCCGAAAGATGCAGCAAATGTTCTCAACAATGTCCTTGTATGGATAAATTCACAGATCATCAAAAAGCAGCTCTCTAGAATGTCTCTGGTCAAAGCAGCCATGGTACCTGGATTAACATGACAATGGGCAAGATCTCAGCACCTCTCACACTTTAAATCTGTTCCGTCTTTCCAGTCACAACAAAAACAAGAAATGCTGGAGTCACTCAGCAGGTCTGGCAGCATCTGTGGAAAGAGAAGCAGAGTTAACATTTCGGGTCAGTGACCCTTCTTCGGAACTGACAAATATTAGAAAAGTCACAGATTATAAACAAGTGAGGTGGGGGTGGGGCAAGAGATAACAAAGGAGAAGGTGCAGATTGGACCAGGCCACATAGCTGACCAAAAGGTCACGGAGCAAAGGCAAACAATATGTTAATGGTGTGTTGAAAGACAAAGCATTAGTACAGATTAGGTGTGAATATACTGAATATTGAACATCAGCAAGTGCAAACCTGAAGAAAAACAACCTGAAAAAAACAGTGGGTAAGCAAACTGAATAAACTAAGATGAAATGAAATAAATGCAAAAAAAGATTGTAAAAAATGTAAAAAGGAATGTAAAAAAAAAGGAAGAAAAAATAACTAAAAATGAAAGTAAAATGGGGGGCTGTCATGCTCTGAAATTATTGAACTCAATGTTCAGTCCGGCAGGCTGTAGTGTGCCTAATTGGTAGATGAGATGCTGTTCCTCGAGCTTGCGTTGATGTTCACTGGAACACTGCAGCAATCCCAGGACAGAGATGTGAGCATGAGAGCAGGGGGGAGTGTTGAAATGGCAAGCAACCGGAAGCTCAGGGTCCTGCTTGCGGACTGAGCGGAGATGTTCCGCAAAGCGGTCACCCAGTCTGCGCTTGGTCTCCCCAATGTAGAGGAGACCACACTGTGAGCAGCGAATACAGTATACTACATTGAAAGAAGTACAAGTAAATCGCTGCTTCACCTGAAAGGAGTGTTTGGGGCCTGGGATAGTGAGGAGAGAGGAGGTAAATGGGCAGGTATTACACCTCCTGCGATTGCAGGGGAAGGTGCCCTGGGACGGGGACGAGGTGGTGGGGGTAATGGAGGAGTGGACCAGGGTGTCGCGGAGGGAACGATCCCTTCGGAATGCTGACAGGGGAAGGGAGGGGAAGATGCGACTGGTAGTGGCATCACACTGGAGGTGGCGAAAATGGCGGAGGATGATCCTTTGGATATGGAGGCTGGTGGGATGAAAAGTGAGGACAAGGGGAACCCTGTCACGGTTCTGGGAGGGAGGGGAAGGGGTGAGGGTAGAGGTGCGGGGAATGGGTCGGACACGGTTGAGGGCCCTCTTTCCAGTCTCTGGGTTTATAGTGGGGGATGTGTAAATGATGCTGAGATTGTCAATGTTGTCAGTGAGTGACAGAGAGAAAAGGAGCCCTGGGCTATTGATGTGTCTTCTATTTTAAAAAGTCTTTGCTTTGTTTTCATCAATGTTTTATTTCTCTCTCTCCAGGAGATTTTTAGAAGCTGCAACATGTCGATGCAAAGAGACAGTGTGTGTTTTGACAAGAGGAATCATTGGACAAGAGCTTCCTCGACAAGGGAATAATAATTAAGATATCTGTTTCCCTGTGTCACTCATTCTTGAAAAGGTCTTGTGTTTTCGGGGGTTTGAGATGCTTTTACATCAAGGTGGAGGGGGTCTGTTAGAAATGCAAAGGTTGGGAACCGCTGCTCCAGAGCGCCCAATGTAACCTGTATATTTCACCCTCTCTATCTCTTCCTGCATCTTTATCTCTGCAGCTCCCTGGCTCTCAGCCTCTCCACGTCTGCCTTTATATCTCAGTATCTTTCTTTACGGGAGTTTCCAATTTTGTATTGAAACTTGAGAATCTATATTTTAAAAAAACTGAAAAGGATTGCAGTTACATTGACTCATCTCGAGGTCAACAGAAGGTTGCCTAGTAAACAACTTTTTTTACTGGAAGGTACTGGTTTGCATTCTTGTAGTTCAGCAGTGCAATGCGCTTAGCGGCTATGACAGGTTCCAGCTCTTCAAAGTGAGATTGAAACCAGTCTGCATTCCGCTTCACACGTTTGCCATAGGTGGTCATTGCTGAGTCATAGATGGCGTCTCTGATGTGGGCCCACTTGGTCTCTGCATCCCCTGTGGGAGTGTTTTGAACGGCTTTTTCGAGTGAATTTAGAAACTTGCGTAACAGCTGTGGATGAGAAAGAAAGATGAGGAAGAAAGCCCCCAGCGAGTTAACATCCGTAGCACTTAAAGCTGCCAGAAGTGCTGCACAAAGAACAGCCAGGCGCTGCGCAAATGACTACTGGCAACACCTATGTAGTCATATTCAGCTGGCCTCTGACACCGGAAATATCAGAGGGATGTATGATGGCATTAAGAGAGCTTTTGGGCCAACCATCAAGAAGATTGCCCCCCTCAAATCTAAAACAGGGGACACGATCACTGACCAACGCAAACAAATGGACCGCTTGGTGGAACACTACCTAGAACTGTACTCCAGGGAGAATGTTGTCACCGAGACCGCCCTCAATGCAACCCTGTCTCTGCCAGTCATGGATGAGCTTGACGTACAGCCAACAAAATCGGAACTCAGTGATGCCATTGATTCTCTAGCCAGCGGAAAAGCCCCTGGGAAGGACGGCATTACCCCTGAAATTAAGAGTGCCAAGCCTGCTATACTTTCAGCTCTGTACGCACTGCTTTGCCTGTGCTGGGACAAGGGAGCAGTACCTCAGGACATGCGCGATGCTAATATCATCACCCTCTATAAGAACAAGGGTGACCACAGTGACTGCAACAACTACTGTGGAATCTCCCTGCTCAGCATAGTGGGGAAAGTCTTTGCTCGAGTCGCTTTATACAGGCTGCAGAAGCTGGCCGAGCGCGTCTACCCTGAGGCACAGTGTGGCTTTCGAGCAGAGAGATCCACCATTGACATGCTGTTCTCCCTTCATCAGCTACAGGAGAAATGCTGCAAACAACAGATGCCCCTCTACATTGCTGTCATTGATCTCACCAAAGCCTTAGACCTCGTCAGCAGACGTGGTCTCTTCAGACTACTAGAAAAGATTGGATGCCCACCAAAGCTACTAAGTATCATCACCTCATTCCATGACAATATGAAAGGCACAATTCAACATGGTGGCTCCTCATCAGACCCCTTTCCTATCCTGAGTGGCGTGAAACAGGGCTGTGTTCTCGCACCTACACTGTTTGGGATCTTCTTCTCCCTGCTGCTCTCACATGCGTTCAAGTCTTCAGAAGAAGGAATTTTCCTCCACACAAGATCAGGGGGCAGGTTGTTCAACCTTGCGAAGACCAAAGTACGAAAAATCCTGATCAGGAAACTCCTCTTTGCTGACGATGCTGCTTTAACATCTCACACTGAAGAGTGTCTGCAGAGACTCATCGACAGGTTTGCGGCTGCCTGCAATGAATTTGGCCTAACCATCAGCCTCAAGAAAATGAACATCATGGGGCAGGACGTCAGAAATGCTCCATCCATCAATATCGGCGACCACGCTCTGGAAGTGGTTCAAGAGTTCACCTACCTAGGCTCAACTATCACCAGTAACCTGTCTCTAGATGCAGAAATCAACAAGCGCATGGGAAAGGCTTCCACTGCTATGTCCAGACTGGCCAAGAGAGTGTGGGAAAATGGCGCACTGACACAGAACACAAAAGTCCGAGTGTATCAAGCCTGTGTCCTCAGTACCTTGCTCTACGGCAGCGAGGCCTGGACAACGTATGTCAGCCAAGAGCGACGTCTCAATTCATTCCATCTTCGCTGCCTCCGGAGAATCCTTGGCATCAGGTGGCAGGACCCTATCTCCAACACAGAAGTCCTCGAGGCGGCCAACATCCCCAGCTTATACACCCTACTGAGTCAGCGGCGCCTGAGATGGCTTGGCCATGTGAGCCGCATGGAAGATGGCAGGATCCCCAAAGACACATTGTACAGTGAGCTCGTCACTGGTATCAGACCCACCGGCCGTCCATGCCTCCGCTTTAAAGATGTCTGCAAATGCGACATGAAGTCCTGTGACATTGATCACAAGTCGTGGGAGTCAGTTGCCAGCGATCACCAGAGCTGGCGGGCAACCATAAAGGCGGGGCTAAAGCGTGGCGAGTCGAAGAGACTTAGCAGTTGGCAGGAAAAAAGACATAGGCGCAAGGAGAGAACCAACTGTGGAACAGCCCTGACAACCAATTTTATCTGCAGCACCTGTGGAAGAGCCTGTCACTCTAGAATTGGCCTTTATAGCCACTCCAGGCGCTGCTCCACACACCACTGACCACCTCCAGGCGCTTACCCATTGTCTCTCGAGACAAGGAGGCCAAAGAAGAAGAAAAAGAAAGAAGACTGGTTTGCATAGAACACAGCAGGAGGGTTGTGTGCTGACCTCAAGAGCTAGTTGCTAAATGACAGACAACGATTTATGACTATTGGCACTTAATGCTGAACAGTTTCCGTTTCTTTTCTAAACTGTTAAAAAGCCAGTGTGAGTTTGGTTAGACAGAAAGGTTTGCTAGCAGGAGAAGAAAGCTAATATCTCTCTCTCTTTCTTTGAAGAATCCCTGCTCTTGAAAAATAAAACCTGAATGCTTGCAGAAATCTTGCATCTTTAAAATGATTCTTGCATCAAATGTATAACAGAGAACTGACACCTGTTGGAAGACCTGTGTGACGCCTGCTGCAATTGAATTTCCTTGAACGTTAACCCAAAACAGACTGTTCATCAATCTCGCCTGGAAAGACTCTGAGTGGCATCCAACTATTCGACTATGGGACACCTCGCCAAACCCCAAAGGACTTCCTTCTTCATTAAAGGTTTTTTCCCCCTTTTATTCCTCTGAAAGAGCTGTGAATAAAAATCCCTTTTTTCCCAGTTAACCAGTTTTTGGATGAATGTGAGTGTGTGTGAGGTCTGGATAAATAATACAGGGCTTTAATATTTCGATTCGCATATATATTTACTTCATTATTGCTTAAGACTTGGTTATAATAATGGATAATTTTGTTGTTTATTAAAGAGACCTGGTTGGTGTTCTTTATTCTGGGGGTGAATAAAGTATTTAATTGGCTATTTCGGAAGTGGGAAAATGTATTGATGTGTTGTGACCTGTGGAGAAGTGGGACTGAATTGACAGTGCATTCCTCCCGCCTCGATCGTAACACTGTGCATCACTATCTCTCGACATCCTTTATATCTCTGACTGTTTAAAAGTTAAAGATAGCATCAAACTTAAAGAAAAAGCATATAATTATGCAAAGATGGGTGGCAAGTCAGAAGATTGTACAGAATATAAAAAACAGCAGAGAATGACTAAAAAATATTAATAAGGAGAGTACGAGAAAAAGCTAGCTAGAACTATAAAAACAAAAAGAAGAGTTTATCGATATTTAAGAAAGAAAAGAGTTAACAAAGTGAGCGACAGTCCGATAGAAAGTGAGTCTGGGGAATTAATAATGGAAAATAAGAAGATGGCACTTGAATTGAACGCGTATTTTGCATCGGTCTTCGCTATCGAGGATACAAGTAACATCCCAGAATTAGCTACAAGTCAGGAAATGGAAGGGAGGGAGGAACTCAACATAATTACAATCACCAGGGAAGTGGTACTGAGCAAATCGTTGGAGCTGTGGGCTGACAAATCCTCGGGTCCTGAGGGATTTCATCCCGGGGTCTTAAAAGAAGTGGCTTGTGAGATAGTTGATGCGTTGGTTTTAATTTTCCAAAATTCCCTGGATTGGGGAAGGCTTCATTAAGTTGGAAAATAGCCAATGTAACTCCTTTATTCAAAAAGGGAGGGAGACAGAAAGCAGGAAACTACAGGCCAGTTAGCTTAACATCTGTCATAGGGGAAGATTAGATTAGATATACAGCACTGAAACAGGCCCTTCGGCCCACCGAGTCTGTGCCGAACATCAACCACCCATTTATACTAATCCTACGCTAATCCCATATTCCTACCAAACATCCCCACCTGTCCCTATATTTCCCTACCACCTACCTATACTAGTGACAATTTATAATGGCCAATTTACCTATCAACCTGCAAGTCTTTTGGCTTGTGGGAGGAAACCGGAGCACCCGGAGAAAACCCACGCAGACACAGGGACAACTTGCAAACTCCACACAGACAGTACCCGGAATCGAACCCGGGTCCCTGGAGCTGTGAGGCTGCAGTGCTAACCACTGCGCCACTGTGCCATCCAGGTTAGAAGCTGTAATTGAAGACGTTATAGCAGGGCACTTAGAAAAGTTCAAAGGTAACCAGGCAGAGTCAACATGGTTTTGTGAAAGGGAAATCATGTTTAACCAATTTATTGGAATTCTTTGAGGAAGTAACATGTACTGTGGATAAAGGGGAACTAGTGGATGTACAGTGGAGTCTCAGAAGGCATTTGATCAGGTGCCATATCACAAGTTATTGTGGAAAATAAAAGCTCATGGTGCAGGGGGTAAAATATTGGCATGGATAGAAGATTGGCTAGCTAACAGGAAACAGAGAGTAGGCATAAATTGGTCATTTCTGGTTGGAAAGATCTCATGTGCGACACAGGGATCAGTGCTGGGGCCTCAACTTTTTACAATTTATATAAATGACTTGGATGAAGGGACCCAAGGTATGGTTGCTAAATTTGCTGATAACACAAAGATAGGTAGGAAAGTAACTTGTGAAGAGGACATAAGGAGGCTACAAAGGGATATAGATAGGTTGAGTGGGCAAAGACCTGGCAAATGGAGTATAATGTGGGAAAGTGTGAAATTGTCCATTTTGGCAGGAAGAATAAAAAAAGCAGATGATCTAAATGGTGAGAGATTGCAGAGCTCTGACTGACCGAGTGTATGAATCACAAAAGGTTACTATTCAGGTACAGTAAGCAATTAGGAAAGCTAGTAGAATGTTATTGTTTATTGCAAGGGGAATTGAATACAAAAGTAGGAAGTTATGCTTCAATTATACAGGGCATTGGTGAGACCACATCTGGAGTACTGTCAGTATTAGTGTCCTTATTTAAGGAAGGATGTAAATGCATTGGAAGCAGTCAGAGAAGGTTTACTAAACAAATCCTTGGGATGGATGGGTTGTCTCATGAGGAAAGGTTGGACAGTCTAGGCTTTTATCCACTGGAAATTAGAAGAGTAAGAGGCGACTTGATTGAAACATATAAGATTCTGAGGGGTCTTGACAGGGTAGATATGGAAAGGATGTTTCCCCTTGTGGGAGAATCTAGAACTAGGGGTCACTGTTTAAAAATAGGGGGTCACCCATTTAAAACAGATGAGGAGAAACTTTTTCTCTCAGAGGGTCGTGAGTCTTTGCAATTCTCTTCCTCAAAAGGCGGTGGAAGCAGAGTCTTTGAATATTTTGAAGGCAGAGGTAGATAGATTCTTGTTCAGCACTGGGGTGAAAGGTTATTGGGTGTGGGCGGGTTCATGGAGTTGAGGTTACAATCAGATCAGCCATGATCTTATTGAATGGCAGAGCAGGCTTGAGGGGCCGAATGCCCTACTCCTGCTTCTAATTCATACGTAGGTATGAATGGACCTTGTCTAATTCCCCCTCCCTATGAGCAGACCCTGTCTAATTCTCCCTCCCCGTGAACAGACCCTGTCTAATTCCCCCCTCCCTGTGAACAGACCCTGTCTAATTCCCCCCTCCCTGTGAACAGACCCTGTCTAATTCCCCCTCCCTGTGAACAGACCCTGTCTAATTCCCCCCTCCCTGTGAACAGACCCTGTCTAATTCCCCCTCCCTGTGAACAGACCCTGTCTAATTCCCCCCTCCCTGTGAACAGACCCTGTCTAATTCCCCCCTCCCTGTGAACAGACCCTGTCTAATTCCCCCCTCCCTGTGAACAGACCCTGTCTAATTCCCCCCTCCCTGTGAACAGACCCTGTCTAATTCCCCCCTCCCTGTGAACAGACCCTGTCTAATTCCCCCTCCCTGTGAACAGACCCTGTCTAATTCCCCCCTCCCTGTGAACAGACCCTGTCTAATTCCCCCCTCCCTGTGAACAGACCCTGTCTAATTCCCCCCTCCCTGTGAACAGACCCTGTCTAATTCCCCCTCCCTGTGAACAGACCCTGTCTAATTCCCCCCTCCCTGTGAACAGACCCTGTCTAACTCCCCCTCCCTGTGAACAGACCCCGTCTAATTCCCCCTCCCTGTGAACAGACCCTGTCTAATTCCCCCTCCCTATGAACAGACCCTGTCTAACTCCCCCTCCCTGTGAACAGACCCCGTCTAATTCCCCCTCCCTGTGAACAGACCCTGTCTAATTCCCCCCTCCCTATGAACAGACCCTGTCTAACTCCCCCTCCCTGTGAACAGACCCCGTCTAATTCCCCCTCCCTATGAACAGACCCTGTCTAATTCCCCCCTCCCTATGAACAGACCCTGTCTAACTCCCCCTCCCTGTGAACAGACCCCGTCTAATTCCCCCCTCCCTGTGAACAGACCCTGTCTAATTCCCCCCTCCCTGTGAACAGACCCTGTCTAATTCCCCCCTCCCTGTGAACAGACCCTGTCTAATTCCCCCTCCCTATGAACAGACCCTGTCTAATTCCCCCCTCCCTATGAACAGACCCTGTCTAATTCCCCCCTCCCTGTGAACAGACCCTGTCTAATTCCCCCCTCCCTGTGAACAGACCCTGTCTAATTCCCCCTCCCTGTGAACAGACTCTGTCTAATTCCCCCCTCCCTGTGAACAGACCTTGTCGAATTCCCCCTCCCTGTGAACAGACTCTGTCTAATTCCCCCTCCCTGTGAACAGACCTTGTCTAATTCCCCCTCCCTGTGAACAGACCCTGTCTAATTCCCCCCTCCCTGTGAACAGACTCTGTCTAATTCCCCCCTCCCTGTGAACAGACCTTGTCTAATTCCCCCTCCCTGTGAACAGACTCTGTCTAATTCCCCCTCCCTATGAACAGACCTTGTCTAATTCCCCCCTCCCTGTGAACAGACCCTGTCTAATTCCCCCCTCCCTGTGAACAGACCCTGTCTAATTCCCCCCTCCCTGTGAACAGACCCTGTCTAATTCCGCCTCCCTGTGAACAGACCTTGTCTAATTCCCCCTCCCTGTGAACAGACCCTGTCTAATTCCCCCTCCCTGTGAACAGACCTTGTCTAATTCCCCCCTCCCTGTGAACAGACCCTGTCTAATTCCCCCCTCCCTGTGAACAGACTCTGTCTAATTCCCCCCTCCCTGTGAACAGACCTTGTCGAATTCCCCTCCCTGTGAACAGACTCTGTCTAATTCCCCCTCCCTGTGAACAGACCTTGTCTAATTCCCCCTCCCTGTGAACAGACCCTGTCTAATTCCCCCCTCCCTGTGAACAGACTCTGTCTAATTCCCCCTCCTGTGAACAGACCTTGTCTAATTCCCCTCCCTGTGAACAGACTCTGA